>NW_025160295.1:0-1532 GCF_004010195.1 Chiloscyllium plagiosum
TATCCCTGCCTCAGTTCATATTTGGTGAAACCCATAATGCATTCCGTTATTATATCTGGACCTTTGTAACACGCACCATATTGGCTGGAGACCAGATTAGAAACTCCGTACCTTTACTTTGTCCAAGTGTCTTCCGCCATCCTTGCAAATTCCAGCAAATCCCAATATTCCCTGATCATCCAGTGACTGCAAAAACCAGCACAGGCATGTTGTCCTCCAAATTCTCGATTTTATATTCTCACTCGTGTATTCAAAATGTTCCATGTTCTTCCATTGATTTCATTTTTATTTCGGATTATGAGAGTCTTGTTGCATAAACTCAATATGAAAGTGTTCGATGTTTTGCTATGCTGTAAATGTTACCAGCTGGTGAGATGGCTTAAAAATAATTACAGGTTTTGTTGCAGAAAGTCAAATGAAATGGCGTATAACAATCCCAGAAACAATAGTAAGTCTGATGATTGGGAGCAATTTAGGATCCAGCAGCACATGACCAAGAAACTGATTGGGGAGGGACAGAATATGAATGCAGCCTTCCCTTGAAGCCAAGATGCCACTTACATTCCCAAGCCATTTCTAATCTCGATTATCACCTCCCCAACAGCACTCACAAACCTATTTGGAGGAATTGTATAGATGTTCATTCCAGTCCTACCAAGATGTAAACTGTCCATCTTATTGAGTTCTAGCCTGCTCCAAAGCTGGTCCTAATGCCTTGAAACATGCTGCCTGACCTTCTGAACCCGTTTTCCAGATACATGTTCAACCATCCAATTATTCTGCTTGGATTCTGATCAACATATGGGACTGGCAGTGATTCTTGTATTCCACATCTCATTCCTTGCTGCTTCAAATCTGTTATATGGGCTACATCCCTGCATTCCCATCGAGGTCTTTGTCACCACATGGAGCACTACCTCTGTCGTTTGATCCTCCTGCAGCAGCAGAATTTCCTGCAGTTGTTCTGTGATATCCTTGACCCTGGTAGCAGGGAGGTTATCATCGCAAGCTGAAGGTATGTTTATAGCTGTAGAAACTCCACTCTGTTCCCCTAACTAAAGAGCCCATTATCAGTACTATGTACCCATTGTTCCTACCTTCCTGACGTGACTCTGTCTGCATTCCTCTAATGAATCCTTTCCATCACAAGCTTCCAAAGCAGGAAACTGGTGTGTGATCTCGATCATCTCATGGGACCCCTGAGATACCTGGCTGTCACTTATTCCTTATTTACCCATACACACTAAACTGTGGTGGAGCCACCTCCATAAATGTGTTATTCCCCTAATCCTCAGCCCCCGTGGATGGCCCACAGTTACTCTCATTCTGGAAAACAGAGCTCCAGTTTATGCACACTGTGACATTTCCAGGAGATATGTTTATCTCTGACATATCGAAGCCGAGCAGACCTCCCAGTCACAGCCCATTTTAATTCCCCTCCCCACTTCCTTTCTGACATGACCATCCTCGGCCTCCTCCATTGCCACTACAAGTTGGAGGAACAACACTTCATCTTCCACCTGGGCAGCCTG
>NW_025160296.1:0-1532 GCF_004010195.1 Chiloscyllium plagiosum
CTTGGCTATCACCCAGTTGATGGCTGAATTTATTTGGGTTTCCACCGACAGTGCCCATCTCTGGAAGTGTCCAGGGGTTTGATGCAATCTTATTCTTCTTAGTACTGCTGCTGCTGCATCATTCTGGAGTTGAATTTTGGTGGCGTTTCCTCAATTTCAAATCTGTGGTGTGAGTTTTTTTTAAAGACTCTAACATCACCTCACATTGTTGGAGACCTCAGGTCTGCAGCTTACCTTCTTATCCTTGACGGTTAGCTATTTGTTTGAAACAGCCTGCCCTGCAATTAACCCCTCTATGTCAGGGCTTTCCTTCGACAGGCAGAATTAATTGTCCTTTTGTCACACCATTATTCAAAACATTATCTTGCCTGTCCCAAGAAACAACTTTTTGTGTTGCCTCCTTCTTTCCATGGATGTTAACTAGCAGAAATTAAGCCATTTATTGTATTGAATCTGCTCTGCCATTCAATCATGGCTGATATGTTTCTTAACCCCATTCTCCCTATCACCTTTGAGCCCCTTGATACTCAAGAATGAGTAAATGGTGGAGCAGACTCAATGGGCTGAATGGCCTAATTTCACTTCCTGTGGTGCCACAGTTTCTCGTCCGCCCTTTCGTTTCTTGGTCCAGAAAGAGTTCTTGTTGACTCGTGAAGTTTGGGAAGCTCTGGAGTTTACAGGTGCACACCACGCTCCTCTCTGCCTCCTCCCAGAATAACGATTCCTCCTGAGATACTGGCAGTTCTTGAGATCCCTGGATATCCCCGAATACAAATCAGTGTGTCTGGAAGTCTCTGCTGCTACCATGGAACAGAAGGATTATGGGAAGAAAATTCAGAAATCCGAAGAGCAAAGAGACTTGGGACTTCTAGCCCAGGATTCTCTCAAGGTAAACTTACAGGTTGAGTCAGTAGTTAGGAAGGCAAATGCAACAATGGCATTTATTTTAACAGGACTTGAATATAAAAGCAGGGAAACACTTCTGAGGATCTGTAAGGCTCCAGTCAGGCCACAATTGGAGTACTGTACACAGTTTTGGGCCCCATATCTCAGGAAGGATGTACTGGCACTGGAACATGTTCAGAGGAGGTTGATGAGAAAGGTCCCAGGATTGAAAAGCTTAACATATGAAGAACATTTGAGGATTCTGGGTCTATACTCAATCGAGTTTAGAAGATGACAAGGGAACTAATTGAAACCTACAGCATACTGAACAGCTTAGACAGAGTGGATGTTGGGAAAATATTTCCATGGGTAGGAGAAACGAGGAGCCAAGGGCTCAGCCTTCAAGTAAAGGGAAGACCTTTTGGAACGGAGATAAGGAGAACTTCTTCAGACAGAGAGTGGTGTATCTATGGAATTTACTGCCACAGAAGGCTGTGGAGACCAGATCGTTGAATATATTTAAGATGGGGATAACGAGGTTCTTGAATATCAAGAGGATCGAATGTTACGGGGACAAAGGGGTTGAGAAACTTATCAGCCATAATTGAATGGTTGAGCAGACTCAATGGGTTGAATGGCATAATGTC
>NW_025160297.1:0-1532 GCF_004010195.1 Chiloscyllium plagiosum
TCAGTGATAACCAGGGGTGAGGGAGAGGGTTCAGTGATAACCAGGGGGACAGGGAGATGGTTCAGTGATAACCAGGAGGACAGGGAGAGGGTTCAGTGATAACCAGGGGGACAGAGAGATGGTTCAGTGATAACCAGAAGGACAGGGAGAGGCTTCAGTGATAGCCACGAAGACAGGGAGAGGGTTCAGTGATAACCAGGAGGACAGGGAGAGGGTTCAGTGATAACCAGGAGGACAGGGATAGGGAGAGGGTTTAGTGATAACCAGGAGGACAGGGAGAGGGTTCAGTGATAACCGGGGGGACAGGGAGAGGTTTCAGTGATAGCTAGGAGGACAGGGAGAGGGTTCAGTGATAACCAGGAGGACAGGGAGAGGTAGAGGGTTCAGTGATAACCGGGGGGACAGGGAGAGGGTTCAGTGATAACCAGGGGGACAGGGAGAGGGTTCAGTGATAGTCAGGAGGACAGGGAGAGGGAGAGGGTTTTGTGATAACCAGGGGGACCGGGAGAGGGAGAGGGTTTGGTGATAACCAGGGGGACAGGGAGAGGGTTCAGTGATAACCAGGAGGACTGGGAGAGGGTTCAGTTATAACCGGGAGTTCAGGGAGAGGGTTCAGAGATTACCAGGAGGACAGGGAGAGTTTTCAGTGATAACCAGGAGGACAGGGAGAGGGTTCAGTGATAATCAGTAGGACAAGGAGAGGGTTCAGTGATAACCAGGGGGACAGGGAGAGGGTGAGGGTTCAGTGATAACCGGGGGGACAGGGAGAGGGTTCAGTGATAACCAGGAGGACAGGGAGTGGGTTCAGTGATAACCAGGAGGACAGGGAGAGGAAGAGGGTTCAGTCATAACCAGGAGGATAGGGACAGGGAGAGGGTTCAGTGATAACCAGGGGGACAGGGGGTTCAGTGATAACCAGGGGGACAGGGAGAGGGTGAGGGTTCAGTGATAACCGGGGGGACAGGGAGAGGGTTCAGTGATAACCAGGAGGACAGGGAGTGGGTTCGGAGAGGGTTCAGTGATAACCAGGAGGACAGGGAGAGGGAGAGGGTTCAGTGATAACTAGGGGGACAGGGAGAGGGTTCAGTGATAACCAGGAGGAGAGGGAGAGTGTTCAGTGATAACCAGGAGGAGAGGGAGAGGGTTCAGTGATAACCAGGGGGACAGGGAGAGAGTTCAGTGATAACCGGGAGGACAGGGAGAGAGTTCAGTGATAACCGGGGGGACTGGGAGAGGGAGAGGGTTCAGTGATAACCAGGGGGACAGGGAGAGGGTTCAGTGATAACCAGGGGTCAGGGACAGGGAGAGGGTTCAGTGATAATCAGGGGGACAGGGAGAGGGTTCAGTGATAACCAGGAGGACAGAGACAGGGTTCAGTAATAACCAGGAGGACAGGGAGAGGGTTCAGTGCTAACCAGGGGGAAGGGAGAGGGTTCAGTGATAACCAGGGGGACAGGGAGAGGGTTCAGTGATAATCAGGATGACAGGGACAGGGAGACGGTTCAGTGATAACCAGGGGGACAGGGAGAGGG
>NW_025160298.1:0-1532 GCF_004010195.1 Chiloscyllium plagiosum
CTCAGTTTCGATTTTTCAGTCAGAACAGGAGGGGGAGATGTGGCATTATTCGTCAAGGACAGTATTATGGTAGCAAAAAGGATATTGGTGAGGACGCGACTGAATCTGCTGAGGTAGAATGGACTGAGATTAGAATCAGGAATGGAGAGATCACCACAAAAATGTTCTAGATTTATGGAGGAAAAGATTGCAAAGATGATTGTGTGGGCGGCACGGTGGCCCAGTGGTTAGCACTGCTGCCTCACAGCGCCTGTAGACCCGGGTTCAATTCCCGACTCAGGCGACTGACTGTGTGGAGTTTGCACATTCTCCCCGTGTCTGCGTGGGTTTCGTCCGGGTGCTCCGGTTTCCTCCCACAGTCCAAAGATGTGCGGGTCAGGTGAATTGGCCATGCTAAATTGCCTGTAGTGTTAGGTTAAAGGGGTGGATGTAGGGGTATGGGTGGGTTGCGCTTCGGCGGGTCGGTGTGGACTTGTTGGCCCGAAGGTCCTGTTTCCACACTGAAAGTAATCTAATCTAATGATTCTGGATAGGAACAAAAGTGACAGGGTAGTTGTTATGGGGAGCTTTAACTTTCCAAATGTTGATTGGAAATGTTATCGGTTCAGCAACTCGGATTGGTCAGTTTTTGTCCAATGTGTGCAGGAGGGTTTCCTGACGCAGCATGCCGACAGGCCAACAAGACGCAAATCCACATTTGATTTGCTTTTGGGTAATGAACTCAGCCAGCTTTGGAGGTAAGTGAGCACTTTGTTGATAGTGACCACAATTCGGTTATGTTTGTTTAGTGATGGATAGGAATAGATATTTATTGCAGAGCATGAGGTATCGCGGGGAGAAAAGCCATTTTGATGCGATTAGGAAAAATTTAAGATGCACTGAAAGTAGAAAGTAACTTCCACGGTTGTGCACACCTGAAATATGGAGCTTGTTCGGGGAAAAGCTACTGCATATCCTTGGTAAGTATGTATGCATCATGCAGGGAATATGAGGTCGACACAGGGAACTGGGTTTACTGAAGAAGTTGAATCACTTGAGAAGAAGGAGAAGGAGGCGTATGTAAACATGAGATATGAAGGCTGAGGTAGGACGCTTTGGAATTAAAAGCTAACCAGAAAGGGCCTAAAGAGAGAGCTACTTCGAGTGAAGAGGAGCGAAGAGGTGCCAATCTTTGTCTGGCAGGAACAATCATGAAGCTTTCAATTGATAGTTCAAGAATAAAAGAATGTCTAGCATATGATTATGGCCTATCAAGAACAGAAATAAGAAGTTGTCAGCGGAGTCCAAGGATAGCAGAGACGCTGAATGTATATTTGTATCATATCAAAAATGAAAAAGACAATGTTGTCGAAGAGAGTATTGAGATGCAACTTATTAGAATAAACGAAATTGACATTCATAAAGAGGAGTGGTTAGCAATTCATGAAAGTCTAAAAATAGGTTTGTTCCCTGAACTTGATGGGATGTATCCGAGGATTCACTGCGAATCGTGGGAGGAAATTGCAGAACGTTTGACTATAAGCTTTATTTCG
>NW_025160299.1:0-1532 GCF_004010195.1 Chiloscyllium plagiosum
ACTTTTCATCATTTACAGAAATGATGTGGAGGCAAGCATAAGAGGTATAGTTAGTAAGTTTGACACCATGGGCCAAGACGTGGCAGATGGAGTTTAATTCAGATAAATGTGAGGTGCTGCATTTTGGGAAAGCAAATCTTAGCAGGACTTATACACTTAATGGTAAGGTCCTAGGGAGTGTTGCTGAACAAAGAGACCTTGGAGTGCAGGTTCACAGCTCCTTGAAAGTGTAGTCGCAGATCGATAGGATAGTGAAGAAGGCGTTTGGTATGCTTTCCTTTATTGGTCAGGGTATTGAGTACAGGAGTTAGGAGGTCATGTTGCAGCTGTACAGGACATTGGTTAGGCCACTGTTGGAATATTGTGTGCAATTCTGGTCTCCTTCCTATTGGAAAGATGTTATGAAATTTGAAAGGGTTCAGAGAAGACTGGCAAGGATGTTGCTAGGGTTGGAGGATTTGAGCTATAAGGGAGAGGTTGAATAGGCTGGAGCTGTTTTCCCTGGAGCGTTGGAGGGTAAGGGGTGACCTCAAGGAGGTTTATAAAATCATGAGAGGCATGGATAGGATAAATCGACAAAGTCTTTTCCCTGGGGTGGGGGAGTTCGGAACTGAAGGGCATAGGTTTAGGGTGAGGAGGGAAAGATATAAAAGACACCTCAGGGGCAATATTTCACACAGAGGCTGGTACGTGTATGGAATGAGCTGCCAGAGGCAGTGGTGGAGGCTGGTACAATTGCAACATTTAAGAGGCACTTGGATGGGTATATGAATAGGAAGGGTTTGGAGGGATATAGGCTGGGTGCTGGCAGGTGGGACTAGATTGGGTTGGGATATCTGGTCAGCATGGACGAGTTGGACCGAAGGGTCTGTTTCTATGCTGTACATCTCTATGACTCTATGACTGAATTTCTGAGTCAGCCCTTCTGACCTGCAGACCATCCTCCCGGCTTGAATCAGATGAGGTAAATATAGCCCACTAATCTTCTTTCTCTTGATGTATCGGTGATGGTGACGTGTGGTGCAGTATGGAAGGTATTAAACTGGTGTTAATACCAACCTTCAAAGGCAGAAAGGCTGTATCCTACTGATTCCATCCTATCACAGGAGCCCCCATGTCTACCCAAAATAACCCTTTCCCTGTGGAAGATGTGGTAGCCACGCAAACACTAATCAGCAGGGCCATGTTCTGGTGAGTGACCCATTCTGCCATGTCAGATGTGTTGAAGGGAATGGGTATGAGGGGGAGTCCTCCACTCGAGTGTACTGCACACCCAGCACATAGATTGATCCGACCGCAAAGCACATTCATCACTGAAATGCAGAGACGTGCTGAGGTGTGGGCTAGTCCATATTGGTCCAGTATAAGTCATTAGAAAACATAGCCATCCTGTTCATTTCCCGTTGCCGATGCCTTTTACAGCAGTATTGGTGATCAGCAGGATCTGGAACAACCCCTCAACCCTTGGCTAGAGGCTGTGCTTTCTCCTGAACACTTTTATGTTCATGAATTCTCCTGGTTCCAAATTACAG
>NW_025160300.1:0-1532 GCF_004010195.1 Chiloscyllium plagiosum
GAAAGGGCTTATCGAAATGTGAGAATTTTAGGGTAGCAGGCCATCAGATAATGAGTGAATTAGGGCAGTTCAGCTCTAAATGGGTGAGTTATGCTGTGTAGCACTAAATGGGAGAATTGGGGCAAGACATTACCATGTGGAAATTGGGCGAGGGCATCAGTCAGTATGAGAATTGGTGTAAGGCAACACAAAATGGAGAACTTGTTCAGGACGTCAGTAATTGGGGAAAATGGTGCTAAGTAACGCTGAATTGGAGAATTGGTGTGGACCATCAATAAATGAGAGACCTGGTGCAGGGTGGAGCTAAATTAGAGAATTGGTGCATGGCAACAGTAAATGGGAGAATTAGAGTAGCGCACCCTTAAATGGTAGAATCGGGCTCAGGCATCAGTAAATGGAAGAATTAGTACAGGCACATGAGTAAATGGGAGATTTGGTGGAAACAACATTTGGGAGATCTGTTGCACAGTGCCATTCCATTAGAAAATTGGTGGGAATGCTAATATATTGGAAAAGTGGAGCAGAGCATGTCTAAATTGGGGAATACTGGCCAGGGAATCAATAAAAAGAAGAAATGTCGCAAGTATTGGTAAATTGGAGATTCAGGTCACTGCATCACTGAATGAAAAACAAATCAGCAGGGCTTCGGTACGTTGAAGATGTTTGTCAGGGAACAACTAAATGGAAGGAATTGATGCAGGACAACAAAACTGGAGAATTTATGCAGGTGCCATTAAATTCTAAGTGGGAGGACTGGGGCATTATAACACTAAATGGGAGAGTTGGTGCAGTTCCCGGATTTGTGCGGGATTGGTAAATGGGAGAGTTAGTGCAGGGAAGTGGATCCCTAAGTCGAGCCTCAGAGATGTACAGCTGCTATATCTCCCACAACAGTGACTACACCTCACAAGGACTTCAGTTACTATGAAGCACATTCAGAAATCCTGAATGTGTAAAAATACATTTATAAATACAAATCAAGTCTTTGCAATGAATAAAAGACCCAAGAACAGGGCAGGAAATGGTAATCTATCGGTCTCATCTCACAGGAGAGAAATCAGGGGGAAAAACCTGTGTTATTGATGTGATTGATACCTGAACAATTAAACACCAGTTCAATTAAAGAGATAATTCACATCCAATGAAGTAAACTATTGTTGACAGAATGAACACAGTCCAGTTCTGGATGCAATAACAGCAGAATACAGTCACGTTACCCCACTGGAATGTGTATGTCACCATAGTCTTCCCAGACCACAGGGGCTGCTCTCTTCATTACAGAGAGAAGCGACTCACGGTGATTTGACCAGAGGGCCCAGACCTCAGGCAAGGGGAGAGTCCTTCATGGTAACCTCAAACTGGTAATGGGAATTGAACCCATGCTGTTCGCATCGCACTGCTCGGTAAACCAACAATACAGCCAACTCAGCTAAACTGATTCCCCTTAACTCGAGTGTCACATGTGGAGATGAATAATTGAATCCCTTGCTGGTGAATGACCTCTCCCCACAATGTGTTTGTTGATGTTTCAT
>NW_025160301.1:0-1532 GCF_004010195.1 Chiloscyllium plagiosum
AACTTGATCCCCCTGTTAATGAAAGCCAAAACATCATATGATTTCTTAACAACTCTATCCACTTGTATGGCAACTTTGAGGGATCTATGTACTTGAACACCAAGATCCTTCTGTTCCTCCACACTGCCAAGAATCCTGTCTTTAATCCTATATTCAGCATTTGAGTTCAACCTTCCAAAATGCATCACTTCATATTTATCCAGGGTGAACTCCATCTGCCATTTCTCAGCCCAGCTCTGCATCCTGTCTATGTCATGCTACAGCCTGCAATAGTCCTCAGTACTATCAATGGCACCTCCAACCTTTGTATCATCTGCAAAATTATTAACCCACCCCTCAACTTCCTCATCCAAGTCATTTATAAAAACTACAAAGAGCAGAGGCCCAAAAACAGAGCCCTTCGGTACACCACTCAACACTGACCTCCAGGCAGAATACTTTCCACCTACAACCACTCTCTACCTTCTGTCAGCCAACCAATTCTGAATCCAGATAGCCAAATCTTCCTGTATCCTGACTTTATGAATAAGTCTACCATGGGGAACTTTATCAAATGCCTTGCTGAAGTCCATAAACACCAAATCTACTGCTCAACCTTCATTGACCTGTCTTGTCACCTCCTCAAATAACTCAATAAGATTAGTGAGGCATGACCTGCCCCTGACAAAGCCATGATGACTGCCTTTAATCATGCTATGCTTTTCCAAATAGCCATAAATTCTATCCCTCAGAATTCCTTCCAAAACCTTGCTGACCACAGACGTAAGATTGACTGGTCTGTAATTGCCAGGGATTTCCCTATTATCTTTCTTGAAAAGAGGATTAACATTCACCTCCTTCCGATCCTCCAGTATGACTCCCGCGGAGAGTGAGGATGCAAAGATCTTTGCCAGCGGCTTAGCATCCTCTTTTCTCACTTCCCGGAGTAACCTAGGATAAATCTGGTCTGGCCCTGGACTCCTCAACTTTAATGTTTGCCAAAATTTCCAGCACATCAACTTCATCAATCTTGATCTGTTAAAGTCTGTTTCCCAGCTCCTCAAAGTTCTCATTCACAACAAGGTCCCTTTTCTTAGCGAAAACTGAAGCAAAAACTCATTAGGGCTTCCTCTATGTGCTCAGACTCCACGCACAAGTTCATAACGCTATCCCTGATTGGCCCTACCTTCTCCCTGATCATTCTCTTATTTCTCACATATGAGTAAAATGCCTTTGGTTCTCCCTAATTCTTCATGGCAAGCCTTTTTTGAGCCCCTTCCTGGCTCTCCTCAGTCCATTTCTGAGCTCCTTTCTAGCAAGCCTGTAACCCTCTTAAGGTGTGCTAGATCCTTGCTTCCTCCACCTTACATAAGCTGCCTTCTTCCTTTTGACGAGAAGCTCCCCTGTTCTCGTCAGCCAAGGCTCCTTAATCTCATTCCTTCTTACCTGTCTCAGAAGAACAAATTTGTGCATCACTTGCATCAACTGGTCCTTAAACAGTCTCCCCATGTCTGCTGTGTCCTTTCTGTGGAACAATTGCTCCCAGTCTGTAC
>NW_025160303.1:0-1532 GCF_004010195.1 Chiloscyllium plagiosum
GGAGAGTCAATATTTATTGGAAACAGATGGATGGTCAAACACAATCGGATCAGTCATGAGCATTCTGACTGGTGGCACCGAATGCTCCTACTCCATTTGTTTTCCCTCAATCCACCCTCGAGGCTGTTACAGAGACATGCTGCTGTCCCTACGCTATGCGTTGCTTTCGTAATCCACGTTCGATGTTGTTACAGTGATATATTGCTGTCCCACCCCATGTGTCGTTCCCTCAAACCACCCTTCAATGTGGTTACAGAAATATACTGCTGGCCCGACCCAATGTGTTGATCCCTCAATCCACCCTCGATGCTGTTACAGGGATATACTGCTGCCACTACCCTATGTATTGTGCCCTCCATCCACCCTCGAAGATGTGACAAAGATAGGGGGCCACCTCATTCAGCCAGTCGTTATCGTTACCATGAGACTGGAGGAGACCATTCTGCATATTTAACAAGTTACAGAGGAAAATAGAATTAATCATTTTAGCTCATTGAGTACATTTTACTGCACATGACGCCATGTAAACATCTCAGCTGCTACACAGGAAGCTGTTGCTAACAGGAAATAGAGAGTCAAGATAAATGCTTATTTTCACATTACAAACCTGTAACAGGTGGAGTGCCTGAGAGATCACTATGGGATCATCAACGCTCAATATCTGTATCAAAGATCTGGAGGAAGGGACTGAATATATCAAAGCCCAATTAGCTTAAACACCAAGCAGGTCATGCAGTATGTCATCAAATGGAGGTCGTGTGTCATCAATGTGACATAGGCAAAGGGAGGTAAGTGAGCAAACCTTCACCAGATATAGCATAATGCGAGTTGTCTACTTTGGATGGAACGATAAAACAATGGTAAACAATTTAAGTGGAGAGACAGTGCAGAACTCTGTGATACAGAAGGTTTGCATGATCCTGGTACACGAATCATATGCAGTTAGTCTGCACTTGCTGTAAGTGATTTGAAAGCTAAATGGAATGATTGTGTTTCTGGCAAAGGGTACCAGGTTTAATCAGGAATGTTTTACAACATCTATACCGGAGTGCAGATGCTGGAGATCAGAGTCGACAAGTGTGAGGCTGGAAAAGCACAGCCAATCAGGCAACATCCGAGGAGCAGGAGAATTGACGTCACGGGTATAAGTCCTTCATCAGGAATATGCCCGAAACATCGAGTCTCCTGTTCGTTGGGTGCTGCCTGACCTGTTGTGGTTTTCCAGTATCACATTTTTCGTGTCTTCATCTGTACAGGGCGTTGCTAAGACCACACCTGGCATATTTTGCGCAGTTTTGATCCCTTAACCTAAAAACAAAACGTTTAGAAGCTTATCAACAATGTTTTGTGCACACTTTCCTGGAATGAAGGCCTTTTGTTCTGAAACATTATCAGTTTTGGACTTGGATGAGAAATCACTTAGAAGCATGTATGATTTTGAGAAAAATCAGTTGGATGCATATTTCCACTTCTCAGGGAGACAAAAACTATGGAATAATTTTTAAGAATAAAATGTATTGATTTTAATACAG
>NW_025160304.1:0-1532 GCF_004010195.1 Chiloscyllium plagiosum
TCTCTGGAACTATTCGGAGGCCTACAGAAAACTTGCAACAGGGCGACCTCTCCTTTCCTGTTCCTCAGCCCAAACTACCTCATATGATGAATCCCCAAACATCCTTTCTGCAACTGTAATACTGTCCTTGACCAACAACGCCACACCTCCCCCTCTTTTACCATCTTTTCTGTTCTTACTGAAACATCTAAATCCTGGAACCTGCATCAACCATTCCTGTCCCTGCTCTATCCATGTCTCCAAAATGGCCACACATTGAAGTCCCAGGTACCAACCCATGCTGCGAGTTCAGCCACCTTATTCCGGATGTTCCTGGCGTTGAAGTAGACACACTTCAAACCAACCTCTTGCTTGCCGGTGCCATCTTGCATCCCTGAAACTTGATTTCGGACCTCCCTACTCTCAATCTTTTTTATACTCGAACTACAATTTTGGATCCTATCCCCCTTCTGGATTAGTTTAAACCCACCCCAGGATATTGATACCCCTCTGGTTCAGATGAAGACCATCCTGCTTGTAGAGGTCCTACCTACCCCAGAAAGAGCCCCAATTATCCAAGAATCCAAAACCCTCCCTCCTGCACCATCCCTGTAGCCACGTGTTCAACTCCTCTCTCTCCCTATTCCTCGCCTCACTAGCACGTGGCACGGGCAACAAACCAGAGATAACAATTCTGTTCGTCCTAGCTCTAAGCTCCCTGAATTTCTGCCTTAAATCCCCATCTCTCTCCCTACCTATGTCGTTGGTGCCTATGGGTCATGAAGTATTTTTAGCAAACAGGATTAAGGAAAATCCCAAAGCCTTTTATTTGTATATAAGGAGCAAGGGGATAACTGAGAAAGAGCTGGCCCACTCAAGGACAAAGGAGGAAAGTTATGCATGGAGTCAGAGAAATCGGTGAGATTCTTAATGAATACTTTGCATCGTTATTCACCAAGGAGAGGGACATGATGGATGTTGAGGTTAGGGATACAAATCTGATTACTCTAGGTGAAGTCAGCATAAGGAGGGAGGAAATATTGGGTATTCTAAAGGGCATGAAGGTGGATAAGTCCCCAGGTCCAGATGACATCTGCTCCAGATTACTGAGGGAAGTGAGAGAGGAAATAACTGAGCCTTAACAGATATCTTTGTAGCATCCTTGAACACGTGTGAGGTCCCAGAGGACTGGAGAATTGCTAATGTTGTTGCCTTGTTTAAGAAGGATAGCAGGGATAATGCAGGTAATTATAGACCGCTGAGCTTGACGTCAGTGATAGGGGAGCTGCTGGATAAGATACTGAGGAATAGGATCTATTCCATTTGGAAGAAAATGAGCTTATCAGTGATAGGCAGCATGGTTTTGTGCAGGGAAATTAATGTCTTGCCAACTTAATACAATTCTTTCAGGAAGTGACAAAGTTTACTGATGAAGGGCGGGCTGTAGATGCCATATTCATGGACTTCAGTAAAGTATTTGAGAAGGTTCCCTATGGTAGGCTGATGGAGAAAGTGAAAATACATGGTGTCCAGGGTGTACTAGCTAGATGGAT
>NW_025160305.1:0-238 GCF_004010195.1 Chiloscyllium plagiosum
CTTCCCCACAATCACATCCACGTCACGGTCACTGCACTGCACACTGACCCACTATCAAACTCACTCACCCACACTCTCCACACTGTCACGCTTGCTACCCTGCACACTGACCCACGGTCATGCTGATTCCCCCACACTCTTCCTCACCCTCACACTCTCACAACCCCACCGTAGCGCTCTCTTGCCCACACGCCCCCACCATTGCACCCCCACACACACGCCCCCAACATCCTGCTCA
>NW_025160305.1:707-1532 GCF_004010195.1 Chiloscyllium plagiosum
CAATCCCCCACTATTACGCTCACTACTGTGCTCCCTCACCATTACCCCAAATGATCTCCGAACGTCACCCTCAATCTCACGGTTCATCAACCAATGTGCCGCTCACTCCCGTGCATATACCCCCACTGTAAAGCTCACTCACCCGCATACTTCCACAACCTCACGCTCGCTCTCCCGCACACTTGCTTAGCACCAAAGTCATCCCCTTACACGCTCTCTTACATTCTTACTCATTCCCCTGCACACTGCTCCACCATAACACTCACTCTCCTGTACTTGAACACAGAGTCGTAGTCACTCACCTGTACAATTCCTCACCATCAAGGTCACTTCTCTGTTGCGCCCCAGCCTTTTCTCACATTCATGCAAGTGGTCTCCCGCCATCATACTCTCTTTCTGGCACACCCCCCAACTATCACGCTTACTCCCCTGTACACTCCCCCATCGTCATGCTCACTTCCCTGCACACACCTCCAGCGTTATGCTCATTCGTCGACCATCACTCTCACTTCACCGCACACTCCCCAACACAATGCTCACTCCATTACACAGTCTGTCTCCATCGCTGTGCTGCACACTCCCCGAGCAACTGCCTCATTCGCCCCAACATCAACCTAACTTCCCCACAATCTCATCCACGTCACACTCACTGCACTGCACACTCACCCACTATCAAACTCACTCGCCCGCACTCCCCACACTGTCACGCTTACTACCCTGCACACTGACCCACGGTCATGCTGATTCCCCCACACTCTTCCTCACCCTCACACTCTCACAACCCCACCGTAGCGCTCTCTTGCCCACACGCCCCTACCATTGCAC
>NW_025160306.1:0-1532 GCF_004010195.1 Chiloscyllium plagiosum
TGTATTGTTCTATGTTCTATGTTCTAACAACAACAACAAAAACAGAAATTACTGGAGAAAGTACTCAGCAGGTCTGGCAGCAGCTATGGAGAGAAAACAGAGTTAACGTTTCAGGTCCAGTGAGTCTTCTTCAGAACTGATTTTACTTCAGCAAAGTTTGGTACATATGCTAAAGATGGATTAGTGAGAGTGTGGAGGATTAAACAATAGATGGAGATGAAGCCCAGAGACAGAGAAAATTAATTGGGCAGACAAATTAACAACTGCTTTTTCATTAATTTAGTCAATTCCTTTATAATAATAACTTTTAGGTTATAGATATACATAATCCTAAGTCTGATATTAATTTCAGTGATGTACATTGCAAAATCTGAATCATTGTTCCAAGCCAAAATTATTACTCAGTAAAGTGACCAAATTGCAGCAAGCACAGGTTCGTTACATTTAAATTATATTTGACTTAACTGATCAACTTCTTTGATAACGTAACACAAGATGGGTGGGGAAGGGCATTTGAATGTTTTTCAGTCTATAGACTTTGATAAAGCAACATATGACAACCTTGCTAGCAAGATTGAAGTCCATGAGAAGGTCAGATTAGTAAAAAGACCTGTAAAATGCCATATGTAACTTAATCCGAGAAGTGAAAAATGATGCATTATGGATGGAGAATAATGACAGGAACAGGTATAATTGGCTTGATGTTAATACAAACTGTTATGATCTCAGCTGATGTTGTTAATGGACAAATCAGATCCGACAGTGAAACCTGGTTTGATAGATAGGTCATATGTTAATTTTGGTTTTAATGAGATGGTCTCTCATTGTACACCATGGAGGAGGTTTGGTTTTAGTAATATAACAAAGGTCTATCAGTAAAAGAAATTATGATAATATTTAATATAAGCCAAACTCTTTCAATATAATATTCCTTTAGAAATGTTGAAACATAAGGTAGAAACTACCTAATAATCAGAAAAGCTCTTTTACGAATCCTAAAAGCATCCCTTACACCAGAGAAAAATCTCTTCATTTAAAACCTTGAAAGGTTTAAGTTGACTCCGAATTTAACTCCCTGTCAGAAAATCTAATAGCCTTTCCTGAGCCTTTTATGTACCCAAGTATACCTTTAAGTAATCTCTTCAGGGCTTGGTCCAAATACTTCTAGTCTGGACCTATCACTAAACATTTTAGTCTAAGGTAATCTCTTTTCAGTATCTTCTTCATGTCTCATGAACACTTCTTAATATATCTATTTTCATCTGAGGCCTTCTGCAGAACTGCACCAAACAGAAAACCAAAAACACCTTTTCTCCAAACTATAGGCATTTCCATTCAATTTTAAAAATACTTTACATTCCAATAGGTGCTTTGATGTATAATTGTTTACCTTGCTTGGTTGTAAATGCTTTTAATATATGCAAATAAACATTAGTTCTAAATGCTGACTCTTTCAAGCTGTTTTTAAAGAAATCACCATGGCTATAGAAATACCTGACGGGCATGGATAGGGTAAATAGACAAGGTCTTTT
>NW_025160307.1:0-1532 GCF_004010195.1 Chiloscyllium plagiosum
TGTCAGACAGGCAGAGATTGGTGTCAGTGACTGTGGGGTTGGTTTATTTCAGTCAGGCATATATTGGTGTCAGTGTCTGTGTTGCTGGTTTATATCAGACAAGGGGAGATTGTTGACAGTGTCTGAGGGGCTGGTTTATATCAGACAAGGGGAGATTGGTGTCAGTGTCTGTGGGTCGGTTTATATCAGACAGGCAGAGATTGTTGTCAGTGACTGTGGGGCTGGTTTATACCAGACAAGGGGAGTTTGGTGTCAGTGACTGTGGGTGGGTTTATATCAGACAGGCAGAGATTGGTGTCAGTGTCTGTGGGGCTGGTTTACATCAGACAGTGGGAGATTGGTGTCAGTGACTGTGGGTCGGTTTATATCAGAAAAGCGGAAGATTGGTGTCAGTGACTGTGGGGCTGGTTTATATCAGACAAGGGGAGTTTGGTGTCAGTGTCTGTGGGTCGGTTTATATCAGACAGGCAGAGATTGGTGTCAGTGACTGTGGGGCTGGTTTATACCAGACAAGGGGAGTTTGGTGTCAGTGACTGTGGGTGGGTTTATATCAGACAGGCAGAGATTGGTGTCAGTGTCTGTGGGGCTGGTTTACATCAGACAGTGGGAGATTGGTGTCAGTGACTGTGGGTCGGTTTATATCAGAAAAGCGGAAGATTGGTGTCAGTGACTGAGGGTCGGTTTATATCAGACAGAGGGAGATTGGTGTCAGTGTCTGTGGGGCTGGTTTATATCAGACAGAGGGAGATTGGTGTCAGTTACTGTGGGGCTGGTTCATATCAGACAGAGGGAGATTTGTGTCAGTGTCTGTGGGGCTGGTTTATATCAGTCAGGGCGAGATTGGTGTCAGTGACTGTTGGGCTGGTTTATGTCAGACAGTGGGAGATTGTTGTCAGTGCCGGTGGGGCTGGTTTTTATCAGACAGGGGGAGATTGGTGTCAGTGCCTGTGGGGCTGGTTTATCTCAGACTGGGGGAGATTGGTGTTATTGTCTGTGGGTCTGGATTATATCAGTCAAGGGGAGATTGGAGACAGTGACTGTGGGGTGGTTTTTATCAGACAGGCAGAGATTGGTGGCTGTGACTGTGGTCCTGGTTTATATCACACAGAGGGAGATTGGTGTCAGTGTCTGTGGAGCTGGGTTATATCAGACAGGCAGAGATTGGTGTCACTGTCTGTGTGGCTGGTTTATACCAGACAAGGGAAGATTGGTGTCAGTGACTCTGGGTTGGTTTATATCAGACAGGCAGAGATTGGTGTCAGTGTCTGTGTGGCTGGTTTATATCAGACAGGGGGAAATTGTTGTCAGTGTCTGTGGTGCTGGTTTATATCAGTCAGAGGTAGATTGGTGTCAGTGATTGTGGGTGTGGTTTCTCTGAGACATGGGGAGATTGGTGTCAGTGACTGTGGGGCTGGTTTATATCAGACTGGGGGTGATTGGTGTCAGTCACTGTGGGGCTGGTTTAAATCAGACAGGGGAAGATTGGTGTCAGTGTTTGTGGGGCTGGGTTATATCAGACAGGCAGAGATTGG
>NW_025160308.1:0-1532 GCF_004010195.1 Chiloscyllium plagiosum
ACGTGAATCTACACCACGGAATATCAAGGTCCTACCATTTACCCCACCGCTCTCACAGCCAGAATGGAGAGCTCCTATTGCAGCTTTATATCAGACAATCGAGGATTCTCCCAGGCGCTCTGTCATTCTGCATGCTCCTTCACACAGGTTTCCAACTGGACACATGGAGCAAGCAAACGTGGGCATTCAGGGATAGATTACCCCTCTGTTTTGGTGCAGGTCTGGACACGGAGATGCACATGAATTTCTGACATTCTGAATCTTTCTGTGTATTCTTCCTACTTTACAATTTAAACTGAAATTGAAGTTATTTTTGCATCACAATCTTACATCCTCAATATTCATGGAAACCATGCAACGTGTTCATGGATGTAGGAATAGTGAAGATTATTGATAAATGCAGTATGTTTCATGTTACCAGTATGACCTTTCAGAAGGAAGTTGTGAAGTTTTATTGATTCGAATTGAAGCCGATCGGAGGAAAGGCCTGGCGACAGCGGCAAAGTAACATTGTCTGTAAACAACGCACGAACCAACGGAAACCCATTTTTCGATGAAGTCTATTTTGCATATTTTTACGTGTCCCTTTCATGAACCTGGTGCTTCAATAATCACAGGTCTATGGCGGTTTCACATCGTCTGCGTTAGCTTTAATTTCAGAACCACAGCAAAAGTAGAGCAGTTGAGTTAAAGTTCCTAAGGTATGAGTACGACATGTGACTAGCTTGCTGTCTGCGGCTTCAATCGCTCAATTGTTTAGTGCCTGCTACTTAAAGGTGCGTAAAATGCCATGGTTTCAAGTTCAATGCTTATCTAAATATGTTGTTACTGACATTGACCAGGGATTATTAGTGCATCATACTAAAATGCAGTTGAAATGAATGTTGAGTGTAGTAACATTTATTTGAAAACTCCAGTTTCAAATTTGTGTCAATTATTATCTCAAAAGATGCAAATATTCCCCAGGTGAATATCCATCTGTGTGAAGGGAATCAGGTGAAATTTTAGCTTAATGACCTTTCTCAAATCGCTCAGCCTGCACTGCATTACATTCTGGGAAAGTCTGTTTAATTCATTTCATATCATTCAATTTCCTGCCAACACGATCAGCTCATTATCCAATCGAAAGTATTAGATTTATCTCTTTGGGGAGTTTGATTGTTGTCAGTAAAGCTAGCAAAGGCATAACAAGTAGTTTAGCTTTTGTGAGGTGCAGAGGATGCAAACTGGGATAAGGTCGAGTCTTGTCACAGGATTTTTCAAGCGGAGATCAGTGAGGATTAAATGGACTCGCTCTCCTTTCGAGTGATTGTGACCAAATGTTCAAGGCAACAGATGGCAATGATAATGATGTTTTACATCTACAGGCCAAATCTTACTCACTAGAGGCACCATAGTATTTCAGGAGCAGATGATGATCCTTATGCAAACCTGAGACAGTGAGAGAATTGATCCCATGCTGTTGGTCTCATTTTCTCATAACTAGGTAGTCAGCGGAGTGAGCTAACCGACTTCCATTGAATTCAGAGCTA
>NW_025160309.1:0-1532 GCF_004010195.1 Chiloscyllium plagiosum
CAGGGAGATTTGCTGGAGCTGCTCGTGAGGATTGAATTAGGAGGTGAGGGCGTGAGAACCAGGGAGATAGTGACGAAGGAGATCAATCTGAGACTGGTACAATTGGGAACAGAAGCGAGTCAAACAGTCATGGCAGGCAGGGACAATAAAGGACGAATAAAGGACATTTATTTCAATGCAAGGGTCCGAAAAGGGAACGCAGATGAACTCACGACATGGTTGGAAACATGGGACTGGGATATCACAGCAATTACAGAAACATGGCTCAGGGATGGGCATGACTTGCTGCTTAATGTTCCAGGATACAAGATGGATAGAAAGGGAGGCAAGAGAGGCAGGAGTGGCATTTCCGATAAGGGATAGCATTACAGCTGTGCTGAGGGAGGATATTCCCGGAAAACATCCAGGGAAGTTATTTGGGTGGAACTAGCCTCAAACTAAGCTAATACCATTTGTATACTTTTGTGTCATATCCCTCTAACACATTCTTATTTATGCATCTATTTAAATGACTTCTTAATGTTGTCGCTGTAGCTGCAGCAATCACTTTTTCTGTCAGCATATTCCACATACAAACCATAGTCTGTACGAAAAGATTTCCCTTCCAGTCACTTGGAAATCGTTCCCGTCTCGCCATAAAATTATGCCTTCTTGCTTTGAGCTTCCCTTTCCTTGGCAAAAGACCTTTGTTATTCACCAGCTTCGTGGGCTCCAGTTAAAATTATTCCAGCCTATTCAGCCTCTCTGTATAACTCAACCACAGTCACACCACCATCTGCCCGCCTCCTCATATCCCAGAAACGTTTGGTCAGAATACCTTGCAAATCTTTTCTGCACACTCTGTCGTTTCAAAATAGCCTTGAACCAGTCGGTGTGACATTTGGAATAAAGGAATCACATTTTAACAAAATGAAGTTAAAATGAATGCCTTTGGCAGAATGGCTATACATTCTTCTGGATAAATCAATGACAACTCATGGATTGTTTGTCAGATTTGTGATTTTCAAAACTGCCAAGAAACGATGATGATGTATTTATTGGGTGTACATGTCCTGTACAAGTGTATTTTAAAAACAGCAAAATAATGAGGATTCAAAACCATTGCGCGGTCGTTGACATTATTCTGTTGTTTATGGATTATGTGTGGTGATCAAATTGAGAAAAATAAGGTATAATAAGGTTTTTCCCAGAATAATGTAAAGTTCTGAATGTGCTGCATTCTAAGTTTCATTTGGCAGTAATCGTTAAATGGCAAAAATAAGTCAGTGTTGTTTAGGAATTATGTGTGGTGATCAAATTGAGAAAAATAAGGTATAATAAGGTTTTTCCACAGAATAATGTAAAGTTCTGAATGTGCTGCATTCTAAGTTTCATTTGGCAGTAATCGTTAAATGGCAAAAATAAGTCAGTGAAAATAGAAAATTGATTAGTTTACTCGAGAACGGTGAGGACTGCTTTGATAAAGTGGAGAATACATGATGGGCCACTGTTCGCAGGTCCTGAGGGACGCAGGAGAAAGTGAGGACTGCAGA
>NW_025160310.1:0-1532 GCF_004010195.1 Chiloscyllium plagiosum
GCCAACTTATCATCTCAATTCAAAATGGCCAACTCATCATCTCAATTCAAAATGGCCAACTTATCATCTCAATTCAAAATGGCCAACCCATCATCTCAAATCAAAATGGCCAACCCATCATCTCAATTTAAAATGGCCAACTTATCATCTCAATTCAAAATGGCCAACCCATCATCACAATTCAAAATGGCCGACTTATCATCACAATTAAAAATGGTCAACTCATCATCTCAATTCAAAGTGGCCAACCCATCATCTCAATTTAAAATGGTCGACCCATCATCTCAAATCAAAATGGTCAACCCATCATCTCAAATCAAAATGGTCAACCCATCATCTCAAATCAAAATGGCCAACCCATCATCACAATTCAAAATGGCCAACTCATCGTCTCAATTCAAAATGGCCAACCCATCACCTCGCTTCAAAATGACCAACTTATCATCTCGATTCAAAATGGTCAACCCATCATCTCAATTCAAAGTGGCCAACCCATCATCTCAATTTAAAATGGTCGACCTATCATCACTATTAAAAATGGCCAACCCATCATCACAATTCAAAGTGGCCAACCCATCATCACAATTCAAAATGGTCGACCTATCATCACAATTAAAAATGGCCAACCCATCAACTCACTTCAAAATGGCCGACTTATCATCTCAATTCAAAATGGCCAACCCATCATCTCAATTTAAAATGGTCGACCCATCATCACAATTAAAAATGGCCAACTCATCGTCTCAATTAAAAATGGCCAACTTATCATCTCAATTCAAAATGGTCAACCCATCATCTCAAATCAAAATGGTCGACCCATCATCACAATTAAAAATGGCCAACCCATCATCTCAATTCAAAATGGCCAACTCATCATCACAATTCAAAATGGTCAACCCATCATCACAATTAAAAATGGCCAACCCATCATCTCAATTCAAAATGGTCAACCCATCATCACAATTAAAAATGGCCAACTCATCGTCTCAATTAAAAATGGCCAACCCATTATTTCAATTCAAAATGGCCAACCCATCATCTCAATTCAAAATGGTCGACCCATCATCTCAATTCAAAATGGTCGACCCATCATCTCAATTCAAAAAGGCCAACTCATCATCTCAATTCAAAGTGGCCAACCCATCATCTCAATTTAAAATGGTCGATCCATCATCTCAATTTAAAGTGGCCAACCCATCAACTCACTTCAAAATGGCCAACTCATCATCTCAATTAAAAATGGTCAACCCATCATCTCAATTCAAAATGGCCAATGTGTCATCTCAGTCCTTTTTGGCTGACACCACACTCTGCTTTGTGATCTCCTGGTTCTAGTCTCTCAAGACTTGCGCAGGCTCTGATCTGGAAATTATAAGAAAATAACAAGATGTTTGATTGAAATGCTTTCCATATTTTCTGTCCTTTAAGGTCAACATTTGAGAATCCTGCAGCAAGTAACTCCCCTCCTGACTCCCCGAAACCTGTCCCACCATCGACAAGGCACAAGTCAGGAGGATGAGGGAATACTCCCC
>NW_025160311.1:0-1533 GCF_004010195.1 Chiloscyllium plagiosum
CATTGATGCCCTTCCTAAATTAAAAAAAAAACTCTCTGTCCAAGTTAAATTTAACAACTGATTGCCATTTGTTTCAGGGAATTTGAGCCGACATTAATATTTGTGTGCAGAAGTTTTTTTTTTCTATTATCTCTGCTGAATTCCTTAATTCTTAGAAAGGGCCTTAATTCTTAGATTTTGATGTGGGCGTCACTGGCTGAGACCAGTAGCTGTTGCTAGTCCCTCGTTGTCTTTGTGAAGGTGGTGGCGAACCAAATTCTTAAACAGAAGTAATTCTTGTGCTGCAGGTAAACCCATAATGTCCTTACAGAGACAATTCCAGGATCTTGTCACTGCTCGTTCTTGACTTCAGTTTCACTCAGTAGAAATACTATATCGATCGTATCTCTCCCTGTTACTATCGAGAAGCCTTTCGTTATATACCCCTTAACATTCTAAAATCCGAGTTCATAGATTTATTTGCGAGCTGATGTGTTTTTCTGCCGACGTTTTGACAAGTCGTAAGTGTACCTGCAGCGAAGCTTTAGTGGGTTGTCATGGCTGCTGTTTCTGTGCGTCAGTTTTCTGGTACTTCCGGTTATGCATCTGAAAGGTTTGTCCACGTGATCCAGTTCAATACGTTGATGGATAGATTTTCGGTTTGAGTTGCAGGCTTTATGGAACTCTCTTGCGGTTCGCTACGTTGCTTGTGCTTGGATGGGTAGGTTGTCCCAATTGAATTTGTGTCCGTCTTTGTCTGTGTGGCTGGACATGAGACAGTATTGGTCGTCTCTGGCGCCACGTCAATACCAGCCTTAACAGAGCACTAACACTTCACCCGAGGCGCACTAATGATCTTACCCAGCAGGAAAACACATCAGCTCAGCGAATGTATCTGCAATCTCACAAACAACCCGACAACCAATTCTTCAAAAATACTTACTTAATTCTACAGAATACAAGCATAATTTGTCTAAGCTTTCCTCAGAATATATCCTCTGAAGTCCTGGGATTAATCTTGTGAACGTGAACAACATTCACTTCAAGAGCAAAATATTCTTCCCAAGGTGTGGCGCCAAACCTGCTGACTACACTTTCAGGGAGCTAATGACTTGTATCATTGTCTGAAAACTTATAATGTATTGTCTGAAAACTTCTTCAATGTTATGAGGATTTCTGCTTCGACTATCCTTACATGCTTCCTGGATTGTTGTGTTTTTCCAGCCTTCTGTCCATGCATTTTGGATCACACCATCTTCAGATTTTTTTTTTGGCCTCTCGACCATCCGGACAGGCAGTGACTTGTACATTCCCAACATGCTCTGGCTAAAAGAAAATCGATATAGTATGTAAATTCTCCCATTTCCTGTAAATCTATGCTGCCCATCATTAAGCCCTACATCAAGGGGATCCTTTCTTGTCTTTCCTGTCGATTCCTCTAATCGTATATACACATCAGTCATGTGTCCTCCCAATTTCCTCTGTTCAAAGAAAAACAACTTCAGTCTGCTAAATCTCAAGTCATGACTAAATCTCTTCAGCACAGGCAGCATG
>NW_025160312.1:0-1533 GCF_004010195.1 Chiloscyllium plagiosum
AAAAATAAAACATGCATGCAAGCAAACAGTAAAGCAAAGACTGCGTAAATCTGCAGTCGATACAACAAAGAATGCAAAGTAAAAGCAAGGTCAAGCGTGGAAATATGTAAGCGGGAGAGGAGAGTTTATTGTGGACAACAGGGAAATGGTCAAGAAAATAACTAGTTACTTTGCATCTGTCATCATGAGAGAGATCACGAAAATCTCTGAGAAATACCAATTGACCATATAGTATTTGTGGAACTAAAGTCAACTTATATCGGTAACGAGGTAGTACTTGAAAATGTAGCCCAATCTGAGAAATCACAGAGGAAGTGCAATCGCGACTGTCCAGACTAATCCCTCAGATGGCAACATTGCCTGACGTGGAACCTCAACGTGTGCTCACCAGAGTTTCAAAGAATGAGAGGTGACCGCAATGGAATTTGGAAAATTCACTAAACATATGGCAAGTTGTAAATAAACAGGATTTGTTTCCCCTGGCTATCTACTCTACATTTAAGGCAAATAATGGCAGAATAAAGGACAGGCCGTTTAAGAATGCAATGAGGAGCAGAGTCTTCACTCAAAGGGGGGTGACTAAAAAAGATACTTGAAAACCTGCTGCCATGGTAAGATTAGGCAGGATGCCCAGATATTTCCTGAAGAAGGGCTTATGTCCGAAACGTCGATTCCCCTGCTCCTTGGATGCTGCCTGACCTGCTGTGCTTTTCCAGCAACACATTTTTCAGATATTCTATAAGTGCAGCAAGCAGAAAAGATTAACCAAGGATCAGGTAGGACCCATTAGTTACTTGCCAAGTTGCATCCAATTCAAACTTGTTACAGGAGATGGAGGGTCGTGGTAGAAGGCTATTTGTGTAACTGGAGACCAGTGTTCAATGGTGCCCCATTGGTATCAGTGGTGTGTCCGTTATTTTTAATTTGGAGGTGCCAGTGTTGGGACTGGGATGGACAAAGTTAAAAATCACCAGGTTATAATCCAGCAGTTTTATTCAGAGGCACGAAATTTCAAATCGCTCAATCACTTGATGAAGAAGCAGCGCTTCGAAAACTCGTGTCTCCGAATTAACCTGTTGGACTAAAAGCTGGTGTTGTGTGATCATTAAACGTATCATTTGTGACATTTATAAACGCTGTAGATATGAATGGGGGTGAAGGGGAAGTATCATATATAAGTTAGTGTTTGATACAAAGATTGGCTGTGTTTTTGGCAGTAGGCGGAAGCTCGTATGTTACAGGAAGGTACAAAGAGTTGGGCAGATCAATAGCAGATGGAATGTAACCCTGATAAATACGTGGTGATGCACTTTTGAAGATGGAACCAGACAGGGAGGACTCAATGAATGGTAGCACACTAGGAAACTCAGAGGGTGATTCTCTACTGGTCCCTGAATGTGACTAAACAGTTTAATACAAAAGTTGACAAAGCATAGAAACCGTAAATATTGTTTTTTTCATCAAATAACAGATTATAAGAGCTATGGTATACTTTGGTTCGGCCAAAATGGAATGTTGTGTGCAGTTCTGGGA
>NW_025160313.1:0-1533 GCF_004010195.1 Chiloscyllium plagiosum
ATCCATTGCGTTGAAAGAAATTTCTGAATACTTGCAAGTGTCTGTCAAAATAACGCAAAGTCAGCACGGTTTCATCAAAGGGAAGACATGTTTGACAAATCTGGAAGAGTTCCTCTTTGAAGAAGTAACAAGGAAGGTAGACCAAGGAGAGCCAATGGATGTTATGTGTCTGGACTTTATGAAGGCCTTTGATATTTGCCGCGCAGGAGGGTACTGAATAAGATAAGGGCCAATGATGCCAGTGGCAAGGTGCGCTCACAGGACAGAATGCAGTGATTAGGAACAAAAGAATCCTTCCCAAGATGGCAGCTGGTGACAAGTGGCGTTCCTCAAGGCTGTGTTGGGACCACAACTTTTCATTTTCTCCATTAGCGATCGAGATAAAATACCTGAGGGCAATGTGTGTCAATTTGCATACAATGCAAAGACAGAAGGACAGGTAGCATGAGAAGGCGGGGATGCTGCAGAAGGATATGGACATGTAGGGCGAGTCGGAAATTACATGGCAGATGGAGCAAACTGTGGGAAAGTGTGAGGCTATGCACTTTGGCAGGAAGAATAAAGATACGAACTATTGTCGAAATGGGGCGAAAGTTCACATGTCTGGAGTGCAAAGTTACTTGAGAGTCTTAGCCCAGCATTCTCTCAGGTGAACTTGCAGGTTGAATCTGTAGTTAGGAAGATAATTGCAAGGATGACATTTATTTTTGGAATACTTGAATATAAAAGCAGGGATGCACTTCCGAGTCTCTATAAGGGTCTAGTCAGACCACATCTGGATTACTGTGCGCACGTTTGGTCCTCAAATTTCAGGAAGGATGCACTGGTCCTGGAGTGTGTTCAGAGGTGATTCACGATTATGGTCCCAGGAATGAAAAGCTTGGCACATGAGGAAGGTTTGACGACTCTGGGTCTATACCCACGATGTTTAGAAGGATAAGAGGAAGTCTAATTGGTACTTATAGAATCGTGAATGGCCTGGACAGAGTGGATGCTGGGAAGGTGTTTCCATTTTTAGGAGAGACGAGAACAGAAAGGCACAGCCTTGGAGAAAAGGGAAGACATTTGTGAAAAGTAATAAGAGACACTTATTCAGGTAGGAAGTGGTGAATGTATGGAATTCATTAACAGATAAGGCTGTGAAAGCCAGGTGTTTGATTGTATGTAAGACTGAGATATGTAGCAGCGTGGTTGCCAAGTGGATCAAGGGTTCCCAGGAGAATTGGCTTTAGAAAGATATCTGCCATGATTTAATGACAGAGCAGACTCACTGCGCTGAATGGTTTAATTCCTGCTCTATTGTCTAATGGACTTATGCATCGAATGACTCCATCTGCAGGTGCCCCTCCAAGGAACGTGCCAGCCTGACTTGGAGCATTGTCAGCGAAGATCTGATTGAGTTCTGACCCAGACGTGATCGGCCACATGGTCTATTTCAGCCCTCCATCCTTTATTTTATCATTCCTCCGAATAAAAAAAGATTAATGCAATGACCAGACTTGTGGCCAGTCCTCTGACTCTTCTCTAAACAGG
>NW_025160314.1:0-1533 GCF_004010195.1 Chiloscyllium plagiosum
CCTGGGGTTGAAGGGAAAAGGGCTTTGAATTAGACACAAACTTGTTAACACCCCAAGTCCCCACCCCTAGCAAGTGTCTGAGAGACAGGACATCCCAAAGAGGAAATTGAAACCCTAAATGTCGACCTGTCTCTGAAAGACTTTTTATAATGTCAGAGTAATAATGTGTGAATGTTCACATTGATTTTGGGAGTGACAGAGAGAGACTTATAAACGTGAGAAGGCCGGAGAAAGGGAGGGAGAAGCATTTGAGATTGTGAAATAGCAGTTATGTCAGTGCCTGTACTTGCAACAAAGATTGAACTTTTAAACAGCTGCCATCAGAAAAATGGAGCTGATCTTGCTACTGACACGTTGCTGCCTGTGAAATCCTGCTGTGCTCTGACAGCCTGTGGCAATGCGATCGAAGCAACAACTGTTCTGATAAACCCATAGCTTTAAGTCTGCCCGATCGATCTGGGATTGAAATTCCCGAACTTTTTTCACAATTTGATCGCACTTGGGTTTGCTGAGGGATGTTTTGTATGAAGGAATGACCGCTTGCTGTGTAATTTGTTTTAGAAAATAATGACAAAAAGTATTGGCGCAGGCTTGGAGGGTGGAAGCGTAAGTTCCTGTGCTGTGTTGTTCTGTGCTCTCGAATCCAAGGCCTGATCAATCTGCAGCTCCATGAGTTTGCTCTATAATTTGTCCACAGAGTGAATGTCAATACCCCTTCCACAGTAGGAGAGAGAGGGAGAGCTATTTGAGATTGTGAAGCAGCAGTAATGTTAGATACTGGCATTAGAGCAAATAATTAACACTTGATCAGCATTGCAGAGGGGGAAAAAATCAGATGATGTGGCTACTGCTACATGCTTCCATATGGGACCTTGCTGTGCATCAACTGACACCAGGCTACCGTTAGAGACAGTGAGTCTTCTCATCAGCTAAAACTTCATAGTGTAAAGGTTTCCAAATTGTCTGGCCTGAAAATTCAACTTTCATCTGACATGTTTAATGTTTGGATGTTACTAGGAGAGGAAGTACCTCGAATCTTGCTGTGCCATCTCTCTGAGCGTTTTTTTCTCCGTCTTTTAATTGACCCTGTCTCTTTTATCACAGGGAATTATTATTCGCTTGGAACATCCAAAGAGAGAGAGAGAGTTTGGGACAAGGTGAACTTTGAACAAGAGCATCCTCCAAGATTGGCACACAGTCCTGAGGCCTATTCCACAGGCCGCACTCTGTGGGACTCCATCTCAGTTATGTCTCTTTATTCCCCAAAGACTGGTTTAATCTGCTGGACTCTTTTTTTTAACAGGCCTCTGGTTAACTGGGTCCTGTCAGATTTATGCCCTGTCATTTTAAAACAGGTTTGAAGCCTGGGGTTAAAGTAACCAAGGTCTTCGGATTTGACACAAACTTGTTAACCCCCATGTCCCCACACGCAGCGGGTGTCTGAGAGACAGAACTTCCCAAAGAGGAAATTAAAACCCTAAATTTCAAACTGTCTCTTAGAGACTTTTTCCAAAGTAATGATGTTCAAATTGA
>NW_025160315.1:0-1533 GCF_004010195.1 Chiloscyllium plagiosum
CAATGTTTAGACATTCATGTCAGACGTAGGAAGGAAATAAGTAGATAGTGAAAGTGCACATTGCAGTGAATATAAGATACAGGGATCTTCCATAATTTTGTGATTATTGTATATCAATAAATAACTTGGGAGTAAAAAATAATTAGAAATCAACATGTTCAAATCAGTTTTTTCTTATAACAAATTGAAAGAAATCCTTATGCATTGCACATGGTTTGAAAACACATCAGTCACCAAAACACCAGTCAGAAATAAAATCAAGGTCATAAAAAGCATCGGTTCAAGATAATAAGACCCTGATGAAGAGTATTCTGCTCAACAGTAATTAGAGGACCTTGAACATCTTCATGTCGTTCTTGCAGAGAAAATTATTTCATTATTCATAGAGTTAATATCGTAAATATTTTGACATTTGTATCAGAACAAGGAAGAAAATGAGAAGCAATTCACATGATTGTTTTCGTGAAAGAAAGTCAAAATAAATTAAATTTACAGTGCCACCTTTCATTATTTTGTCTGAACAAGCAGATAAAGGTTTTAATGCGCAAAATCAACATGTTTTCACCTACAGTTGTACTAAGCCGAAATTAAGTTATTTTATTTTGCGATACTTCAACTGGAATCCTGATTGGAAAGCTGCTACGTATGTTGATGTTAACATCCTCAGTCATTTGTAATAACGCATGGTTATTGGTTTTAGTTAAATATTTTGTGTGCAATTACTGAACCAAAATGTAAGAAATCAAATGCATTTATTGGATGGAACTGGTCACCAAATGTTTATTGTGACTCTTGTTCTCAGAAACGATAAGATACTTCCTCCGGTTTTTCTCCTGAGCAGTAATTAGATGACCAGGAAGACTGTATGTGCCCTATTGTGTGAGCATTGATTTCACTTACATTGAGATATTTTACTAATATCGGAAGGGATCAATAATCGCGTGTTAAAGTGCTTAACTAAAGTCATATTTTCTTTTTAAAAATTGGGGTGAGCAAAGTTAAAAATCAAATGTCACCAGACTATAGTCCAACAGGTTTATTGGGAAGCACTAACTTTTAAGGTGCTGCCTCTTCATCAGGCGATCTTCATCTCTTCATCTGATCGGACTAGGGAATAAGGATTGGTGTACGTGAGGTGTTGAAATGCACAATAATGATGTGTTAAATGTTTATTGAAACTCTTCTGCAGCAATAAGTTCACAGAATAAACAAAATGTGAGCATTCATGAGCTGACTGGAAGTCAAATCCTTTTGCCCACCATATGAATAATACCTGAATGTGAGCATTCATGAGCTGACTGGAAGTCAAATCCTTTTGCCTACCATATGAATAATACCTGAATGTATTTTGATTATATAAAATGAATTTCATTACTTACATACTTTAAAATTTTAAAAAACTACAGTGTCCTCAAATCTAAAATTTAGATATGATGTAATGTGATACATATTTTTATTAATAACCTGAAGATAATAAATTGCAGATTGAGAGATTATTGTAATGAACAACAGACAGAAGCAGATCCAAAACTG
>NW_025160316.1:0-1533 GCF_004010195.1 Chiloscyllium plagiosum
GTGTATATTGTAGAGAAGAGCTGTCCCGGTGTAGTAGTGAACAGCTGCCCCGGTGTATATTGTGGAGTACAGCTGTCCCGGTGTAGTAGTGAGCAGCTGTCCCGGTGTATATTGCAGAGAACAGCTTTTCCAGTGTATATCGTAGTGATCAGCTATCCCGGTGTATATCGTAGTGAACAGCTGTCCTGGTGTATATTGTAGAGAACAGTTGTCCCGGTGTAGTAGTGAGCAGCTGTCCCGGTGTATATTGTAGAGAACAGCTGTCCCGGTGTATATTGTAGAGAACAGCTGCCCGGTGTAGTAGTGAACAGCTGTCCCGGTGTATATTGTAGAGATCAGCTGTCCTGGTGTAGTAGTGAACAGCTGTCCCGGTGTATATTGTAGAGAACAGCTTTCCCAGTGTATATCGTAGTGAACAGCTATCCCGGTGTATATCGTAGTGAACAGCTGTCCTGGTGTATATTGTAGAGGACAGTTGTCCCGGTTTATATCGTAGTGAACAGCAGTCCAGGTGCATATCGTAGAGAACAGCTGTCTCGGTGTATATTGTAGTGAACAGCAGTCCCGGTGTGTGTTGTAGAGAACAGCAGTCCTGGTGTATATTGAAGTGAAGTGCTGTCCCAGTGTATATCGTAGTGAACAGCTGTCCCGGTGTATATTGTAGAGAACAGCTGTCCCGGAGTATAATGTCGAGAACACCTGTCCCGGTGTATATAGTAGTGAACAGCTGTCCCAGTTTATATCATAGAGAACAGCTGTCCCGGTGTAGTAGTGAACAGCTGTCCCGGTGTATGTTGTAGTGAACAGCTGTCCTGGTGTATATTGTAGAGAACAGCTGCCCCGGTATAGTCGTGAACAGCTGTCCCAGTGTATGTCGTAGAGAACAGCTGTCCCGGTGTATATTGCAGAGAACAGCTGTCCTGGGAATGATGTAGAGTATAGCTGCTACTATAGTTACTACTTCCCTATAACTCTGATCTATGACCCCTTCTGCCTCCCGAATGATCCGAAGTTCATCCAACTCTAGCTCCAGTTCCCTAACACGGTCTTGGAGGAGCTGGAGATGGGTGCACTTCCTGCAAGTGTAATCGGCAGGGACGTCGATGGCATCCCTCACCTCATACATGTTGCAGGAGGAACATTGCACTGCCTTCACTGCCATCCCTCTAAAGCTAACTTTTATTTTAATAAAAACTGGGTCTAAAGAATACAACAAGCAAAATTCAGCACTTACCTACTTACCACAACAGATGTTATTATTAGGTTAGAGGAGGAGGGCGGGTGGGAGGCACTACCCGTGTAGAGCCACGGGTTCCTCTCCTTTGCGCTTTTAAAGGGGGAAAATACCTACCGAGGTAAGCTTACACTAACTGCTTCCGGGTCTCGGCTGCCCCTCTGGTCGTCGTCACTTCCCCCTGGTGCTCCCGCTCTTTCTGTGAAGAGAGAGTGAAAGAGAAAAAAAAACACCGCTGCCCGCTACCGGTAAGTACTTTTAAAACCAAACGGTCTTACCTTGTAGTGAGCAGCGGTCCT
>NW_025160317.1:0-1533 GCF_004010195.1 Chiloscyllium plagiosum
ATAAACTAAATTTGTTTGATATTACATTCCATGACTCTGCAATCCTGTTGCGATAAATTCTGTGCCTTATGATTGTGCTCCACAACCACCTGATGAAGAAGCGGTGCTCCGAAACCTAGTGGCTCCAAATAGACTTGTTGAACTGTAAGCTGGTGTTGTGTGATTTTTAAAATTGTCCATCCCAGTCTAACACCGGCTCCTCCACATCATGCTACCATCAACTGAGTGAGTCTGTTTGAAGGAAATGGAATGACTGGCAAATGGGCGGCGTTTAAAAGTGTAATATTAAGCATCCAGGGCCAATATGTCCCTGTTAGAGTGAAGGCAAAAGCTGGCAGGTTACGGGATCCCTGGCTGATGTGGGATATTGAAGTTCTGGCCTGGAAAATGAAGATAATATACATTGGATTTAAGCTTTGCGTATCTGCTTCACCTACCTCACCAGACTGATAGACACAATCAATCTGTGGAGACCCTACAATCCTCTCGGGTCCCTGCAGCATTCCGAACTGTAGAACCCAATCCAATGTCTGTGATTCTCCCAATTCGTTCCCTATAAGACTCTCTATCTATGTGACATCCACCCGTCGCCAGCACACACCCTGTCAACTATGTGACATCCACCCGTCGCCAGCACACACCCTGTCAATTTAAGCTCCTCAAGTCTCTCCATCCATCCACCCATCTCCATAAACTTACACTCTTACACTCCTATCTGTGCAAACTGCACCCTCTCCTATAACCCTCCCCACTTAGACCAAACTGGAGGAAGTCACTCATGCTGCATTATCTGCGAAACTGTCTCCAACCAAAATTGCTATTCTTATCTCCTGGAAAATCTGTCCGATTCCACATCCTCCATGTCTAAATAACCTGCAGAACCGACACCTTCCTGTATCTATAAACATCTACAGTCATGACTACCCTCCATATGACTGTTTGTTCCTCCAGTCTGTACAACTGTCTTTATCTCTGTCATCTGCTCCATTCCCTAAACAATCCCTGTCTGTGTAGACCTCTCCAACCTAGCAATATCCTTATCCCTGCAAAGTGCTCCATCTTCCCAACATCCCTTTCTCCTTGAAACCCCAATGGGCCATCCAGCTCTCCACATTTCTGTAACCTCCTATGGCTTTATGGCCTTTCCTTCCTGTGAAACTCCCTCCAGTCCCCTCAACCTTCCCCGGAATGGGTCATCTTCTCCAAATCAGACCATTGCAGTCTCTGTAAACACCGACACGCCTCGTAACCATTCGTATTTGTGTCTTTTCATTCAGATCACATCCTCTCCAGCTTTCTGAAACCTCTGCCTGCCATTGGAAACCTCATATTTAGAAAATAGAACAGTACAGCCCAGTACAGGCCCTTCAGCCCTCCATGTTGTGCTGACCTTTTATCATACTCTAACCTGCGAAGGGTTTCTGCAAATCCTCCAGTCGTGAACCTTCCCTATTTGGTAAATTCCACCAGTCCCTACAACACTCAGACTGTGAACCTTCCGCAAGACCCTACAATCCTCCTTAGCTCTGTGAC
>NW_025160318.1:0-1533 GCF_004010195.1 Chiloscyllium plagiosum
AACGTCCTGTACAACTGCAACATAACTTCCCAATGTCTATATGCAAAGCTCTGACTGATGAGGGCCAGTGTGCCAAAAGCCACCCTCACTGCCCTGTCTACCTGGGACTCCACTTTCAGAGAACCGTGCACCTGAACTCCAAGGTCCCTCTGTTCCACTACCCTCCTTAAGGCCCTACCATTCACCATGAAATGTTATGGACTAGGCCAGACCACTCTCAACATCCTTAAGCAGGCAGCCCAGACCGTAACTGTGCAATTTGTTTTGGTAAGTGTACAGTGGAAATTACCCAGAGTAAGATAACGAGGTTGACTAATAGGTTTTAAACAAGACAAAAACTTTATTCACAAAGTTATTCAATGAAACACAAAAAACAGAATAAAGAAAATCTACAGAACTCAGTCTTAATTACTCTGTCCCGAATATACACAACGTACCCAATAAGCAAACCCCCTTAAAACACAGCTTTTAAAAAATAGAACAGATGCTTACAGGTTGAAGTTAGAAGGGCAGAAAGAGAAAGAGCCTGTTCAACAGTCCACTGCTGAACTCCCAACTAGTTCTGGACTGAACTGCTCAGCTAGAGAGCTGACCACTCCCCTTCCATTATACAGGTCACTTCTAAAACATGACCACTTTGGCCTGAGGTCTCATCTGTTTACATAGAAACAAAAATGTCTCTCAATGCCCTTTAATCTCTGTACCAAACCAGTCTAACCGGAGGGCCGGGAGAGTTTTATAACCCCTCTGAAAACGATCAAGGACACAGTATCCTTGAGAAAAGTAACAGCTTTTAGAGAATAAAGGAGCCAGTTTGTGACGGCAGCTCCTCCCTTGGTTTGACTTTCCAAACTGCAAGGCCTCACGCTTATCGATATTAGAATCCATTTGCCGTCTCTCGGCCCACTTCCCCAGCTGATCAAGGTCCTGCTGCAATTTCTGAGAACCTTCCTCACTGTCCACGTTATCGCCTACCTTAGTGTCATCAGCAAACCTACTAACATAGGCCAAAGCGAGGGCTGCAGCTGCTGGAGATCAGAGTCTAGACTAGAGGGGTGCTGGAAAAGCGCAGCAGGTCAGGCAGCATCCGAGGAGCAGGAGAGTCGACGTTTCGGGCAAGAGCCCTTCATTGGAAACCTATTAGCACGCCTTGTACATTCTCATCCAAATCATGGATATAGATAACAAAACAGCAATGGACCCAGCACCGAGCCCTGAGGCACTCCACTGGTCACAGGCCTCCAGTCCGATAACTATCCTCCCACTATTACCCTCTGCTTCCTGTGGATAATGTGGGGAGGAAGGCCATAATGGGATAGCTCCCTTTGTTCGATAAGGCACTGTGTTTAAGAGCAGGGAGGTTACGTGAATGCTTCAGTAAGGTCCCTCCTGACAGACTGGTTAACAAGGTGAGATCACAAGGGAGACAGGGAGGTCTCGCTATCTGGGCACAGAACAGGCTCAAAGATCACCAAAGACCCTCAGACAGCACCTTCCAACCCCACGGCCACTTCCATCCAGAAGGACAAGGGG
>NW_025160319.1:0-1533 GCF_004010195.1 Chiloscyllium plagiosum
GCACTGTGAATATTAAACTAAATAAATGATTTGCGTTATCAACTTTTAGTGAACAATAATTTGAAAACGTTTAATTTTTAGAAAAAATATTATTTAATTTGAAATGCAGACAGTGAACAAAAACGATAAACATATTATCGTGTGATTGAAAAGTCAGACCTTTTCAAAGAGATTTGTGCCAAAGCAATGACAGATTTACTTTCGAAATTGGAATACAACGTTTAAAATATTAATGTTCTGAGCAATAATTAGACTATATAATGAAGATGGTCTTGCAATACTTGCATTTTAAATGCTTATGCTGCACTAAATAATCAGATATGCGCGAGCATTTACAATGGGAAATAATCAAATACTGAATTTTATTCACATCAGACACAAGACAGAGTGCAAAACTTTAAAGTACAGGAGGAGGCCATTGGCCCCTGTGTGTGCATCGGCTCCAGGAATGTCTCCAAAGCCCCGCCCATTTGCTAGCCTTATCTTTGCAGCCTGTTAAATTCATATTTCCAAATACACATCCAGATCTCTTTTTAATCTTCATCCAAAAATCTCCCAGGCAGTCCATTCCAAATCCTAACAACTCTCTCAATAAAAAAGTATTTCCTTATCTCAAGCCTGGATCTTTTGCTAAAAATCTAGAAATTAGAAATCAATGATGCTGTAATGCCAACTAACGGAAACAGAGTATTCCTGTTTTACTCTATAACTTTTTTTCATACTTTTGAGCACCGCAATAAGTTCACATATTTGTCTGTTCCCCTCCAGGAAGAATAAGCCTTGCAAGAACTGTAACAAGCACTACATTGGAAAAACAGGCAGAAAACTAGCCACCTGGATTCATGAACAACAGCTATCCAGAAAAAAAGACATGACCCACTATCACTAGTATCCTTACATACAGATGAGGAAGTACACCATTTCGACTGGGTCCATCTAGGACAAGCCAAACAGAAACACGCACGAGAATTCCTAGAAGCAGAGCATCCCAACCTGAACTCTATCAACAAACACATCGATTTTGATTCCATCTACCACTCTCTGATAAAAGAACCGGACATAAAATCACCAATACTGGAAATTACATCACTGACTCAAGGAAACCTAAACACATAAATAGCAAGTGGGACATAACACCAGCACTCCACCAGAGGCTCACTGACAATGTTCCCTAGTATACTGATGAACCATCTGAAAATGAACTCTCCAGCTCAGCGAGAAAACTGACTTCCAGAAGAAACGCAATTTCTCTCATCCTCCCTTTAATTAAATCCTTCATTCCAGTTATCATTCCAATTATTTTAAGGTTATTTGTATTCTTCTGTAAAGTAATTTGGTGTCTGTCTTTCTGTCTTCTGAATGTGTGTGTGTGTTGGGGGGATTGGTGCGAGAGAGAGACGGAGAGAGAGAGAGAGAGAGAAAGAAAACAATGCTCTGTAATCTCTGGATTACTCCCCGTGCCATGTGGAAAAGAGGGAAGGATGGGGAAGACAGTATAGTTTAACATGTTGTTAACAAGGTATTTCAAGGGTG
>NW_025160320.1:0-1533 GCF_004010195.1 Chiloscyllium plagiosum
GTACACAGACAGTATGTTCCTGTTAAGGCCAAGACTGGGAGGCGTCGAGAATGCTGCATGACCTGCGAAATTGAGGCTCTGGTCAAGAAAATGAAGGAAGGATATGGCAGGTACAGACCACTGTTTGTGTGAATCCCTAGAGGACTATAAGGGCAGTAGGAATATACTCGCGGGAAACCAGGAGGCAAAAAATGGGACATGAGATAGTTTTGGGAAATAGGTTTAAGGAGAATCCAAAGAGATTCTACAAATACACTAAAGACAAAAGAATAACTAGGCAGAGAATAGCGACCCTCAAAGATCAACAAGACTGTCTATGGAACAGCAGGAGGTGGGAGAGATTCTGTAAGTATTTCATGTCAGTTTTTACTGAAAGGGGATATGGAAGTTAGAGAAGTTGGAGAAATAAACAGTGATAACTTGGCAAGTGTACATATTCCAGAGGAGGAGGTACTGGATGTCTTAAAACGCATAAAGGCTGATAAATCCCTGGAATCTGATCAGGTATATCCCAGAACTTTGTGGGTAATTAGGGAAGTATTTGCTGGGTCCCTCGCTGCTATATTTGTATCATCGATCGCCACAGGTGAAGTGCTGGAAGACTGGTGCCATTATTTGAGAAAAGTGGTAAGGAAAAGCCAGGGAACTATAGACCGGTGAGCCTGAAGTCAGTGGCAGTGAAGTTGTTGGAAGGGATTCTCAGGGACAGGATTTACATGTCATTAGAAAAGCAAGAAATGATTAGGGAGAGTCAGCATGGCTTTGTGCATTGAAATCATTAACTTGGACTTGAGAAAGACACAAGGTTTCACATAACACACTGGTTAGCAGGTTCAACACCATAGAATTCTGGCGGAACTCGCTGTTTGGATACGGAATTGGCTGGAAGGTCAAAGAGTCATAGATGGACAGCACAGAAACAGAGACCCGTCGGTCCAACCAGTACATGCTGATCAGATATCCGAATGCAATCTAGTCTCACCTGTCAGCACCCGGCCCATATCCTTCCCATTCAAATACACATGAAGATACCTTTTAAATGCTGCAATCGTAATGGCCTCCACCACTTCATCTGGCTGCTCATTCCATGCACGTACCACCCTCTGTGTGAAAACGTTGCCTCTCAAGTCTCTTTAAAGTCTTTCCCGTCATACCACAAACCTATGCCCTCTAGTGCTGGGATCCTCTACGCCAGGGAAAATACTTTGTCTATTTATCCTATCCATGCACTTCGTGTTTTTATATACATAGATAAGATCACCTCTCAGCCTCCGACGCTGCAGGGAAAACAGCCCCAGTCTATTCAACCTCTATTCAACCCCCAGCTTGGCTCAAATCCTCCAACGCTGGCAACGTTCTTGTAAATCTTTTCTGAATTGTTTCATGTTTCACAACATCCTTCCAATAGAAGGGAGACCAGATTTATACGCAACGTTCCAAAAGTGGCCTAACCAAAGTCCTGTACAGCCGCAACATGATCTCATAACTCCTGTACTCAAAACTTCGTCCGATAAAGGAAAGCATACCAAATGC
>NW_025160321.1:0-1533 GCF_004010195.1 Chiloscyllium plagiosum
GAGTGATCTTCTCCAATAATTTCCCTACCACAAAACAAAACCCAACACCTCCTCCTTCTTAATATCAACATTCCCTAGAATATCAACATACCCCTCCTTAATATTGCCATCATCCGTGTCCTTCTCCTTTGGTTAATACTGATATGAAATATTCATTTAGGACCTCACCCATTTTCTCTGGCATTATGGATGTATTCCCTCTTTTGTACTTGAGTGAATCTATCTTTCTCTGGCTATCCTCTTGCTCCTAATAAAAAAATATAAAGTGTCTTGGGATTCTCCTTAATCCTATTTGCCAAGAACATTTCATGACCTCATTCAGCCCTCCTAATTCCTTTTTTTTAAGTTCATACCTGCTTCCTTTATATTCCTCAGGTCCTTGTCTGGTTTGGTTTCCTAAACCTTACATGCGCTTTCTTTTTATTTTTGACTAAATTTTCAATATTTCTCATCATCCAGGTATCCAAAACTTTCATGCTTATCTTTCATTTTCACAGGAACATGCTGGTCCTTAACTCTGATCAACTGGCCTTTAAAAGACTCCCACATGTCAAATGTGGATTTAACCTTAAACATCTGCCCCAGTCTAATTTCTCTAGCTCCTGTTTTCCCCAATTTAGCACTAGCACCAGAGAACCAATCTTGTTCTTATCCATAACTATCTTTAAAACTTGCAGAATTATGCTCCCTACCTAAACCCCTGGCACTATGGGAGCCTCAGTCAATATCGGGGAAGTTAAATGCACCCACTACAACATGCCTGCTGCTTTTTCATCTTTCCATGATCTGCCTACATACCTGTTCCCATATCTCCTGCTGGTTATGGGAGACTTATAATATAACCCCATCATATTGATTGTATCTTTGTTATTCCTGAATTCTATCCATACTGCCTCACTGGATGAGCCCTCAAGAGGTCTTCTCTTAGGGCAGATGCGACATGCTCCTTAATCAATAATGTAACTCCCACAACCTTTTTACATCGCTCTTCATCATGCCTGAAGTAACTAAATCCTGGAATGTTTAGGTGCCAATCCTGCCCTTCTCTCAATCAAGTTTCTGTAATGTCTACAACATCGTAGTTCCGTGTATTAATCTAGGATCTAATCTCATCTGCCTTACCTGTATTACACTTTGCATGAAAGTAAATACACTTCAGACCACTGTGTTCATCCATCTGGCCCTGCCTGTTCTTCCTAATAGACTTAAATGACTTCCTTCTTCCCAATGTGATCTAACCAAAACCTTATAACACTGCAACATGACTTGCCAACTTTTATACTGAATGCCCCGAATGATGAAGGCAAGCATGCTCTATGCCTTCTTTACCATCTAATCCACATGTGTTGCCACTTTTAGGGAGCTATAGACTTGCACCCCAAGATCCCTTCGTGTAACAATTCTTCTAAGGTCCCTGCCATTTTGTGTGCAGTTTTGGTCTCCTTTTCTGAGGAAGGATGCTCTTGCTCTCAAGGGAGTGCAGCGAAGGTTTACTAGGCTGATTCTGAGGATGCGGGACTGACATGTGAGGAG
>NW_025160322.1:0-1533 GCF_004010195.1 Chiloscyllium plagiosum
GGATTTTCAGTTCCTTTGGAGGATACAATTTGCAGGGTACTCCAACAAGGCCATAGATGCGTTGGCTGGAATAAACAATGGCACATTGGTCTAAAAGCCTCAAAAAGGCTCAACAAATATTTCAAACCAGGTGAAGGAAGTACCCAATTTGAGAGACGGTAGAACCAGAGCATTACCAGTACAGCAGCGGATGCTGATTGTATCTAAAGGGAAAAAAACTCTCTTGTAACTGTGTCAATTAGACCCTGATAAAAAAAATGTCTAGGGCCTTGGGATTGAGACTGAGGCCTAGTCATTATGGATCTAGCTCTGGGACCTAGAGACAGTGGATCTAGAGCCTAGGGACTGGCAGCTGAAGCCCAGTTACCCTTGTCTTCTATTCTGATCCTTCTTGAGATTGGTTTCACTGTAGTACCACACACACTCTTCAGGCCATTTTTTCAGACATGAACTGAAACAATAAATCTCCTCAGAGCTTCGATATGATTCTGTTACTGGGTGAATAGTCGAGAGAACTGAGATCAAGTCAACCATGGACTGATCAGCCTTCTTGTGTGTTGCAACAATTCTGCAATGATGAATTAAGGATGTAAATTTTGATAATTAATTAGTGAAATTTTAAAAAAGGCATTTGTAAATGTGTTCATAAAGCTTTCAGATATCCTTGAAGGAAGGAAGCTGGCCGTCCCTCACCTGCTCTGGTCTTTTTGTGATCCCAATTCAGTACCAATATGGTTGATCTTAATTGCCTTCCAAATTACCTTGCATCAGGGTAACTAAGGATGGGAAATAAACAACCTGGCAAACACATTCTGAGAATGAATTTAAAAAGTTCTTCAGCCAGAAAAACTATTCTAAGGTTAAACTGAATGCCAGCAACAAACTGTGGATACTGGGAATACTCAGTCCATTTGGCAACCTTTGACTCTGAGCCTGTCCTGGTTCAACTCGGACCATCCTTTTGCCAATGTCATTGGGCAGCTACAGCAATGGGAGATCTGGATGATTATGATAAGAGACTAATGTTTAAATGTATTTCTTTATATTGGTTAAGTGGTAGAAGGTCTTGGGGTCAAGTCCAACTCAAAGAAACTTGAGTAACACGTCTCGGATGAAAGTTAATGAATTGCTGAGGGAGTGTAGAACTGTTGGGTTGTGTCATAGAACATAGAATAGTACAGCACAAGAACAGGCCCTTTGGCCCTCAATGTTGTGCTGAACACGATACCAAATTAAACTAATCCCTACTCCCTGCTTGTAGTCCATATCCCTCCATTCCTTGCTTCTCCATGTGCCTATCTAAAAGCCCCTTAAACACCCCTATCATGTCAGACTTCACCACTTTCTCTGCGCAGTGGCACCTGTCTCTCTCTGTGTAAAACACATGCCCCTCACATCTTTCCCCCTTTTACCATAAATATATGCCATTTAGTGTTAGACATTTCAACTCTGGGAAAATGATTCTGACTGTGAACTCTATCTATGCCTCTCTTAATTGTGTAAACTTCTATCAGGTCTCCCCTCAGCCTTCAC
>NW_025160323.1:0-1533 GCF_004010195.1 Chiloscyllium plagiosum
CAGCCTTGAATATATTCAATGACCCCCTAATTGCAGAAAGGCATCCCCACTTCTGAACTCAATTCATCTTGCTCATATACCACTTGCCTTGCTGATTGCTGCTGCTGCATCTGTCTGACAACTGGCAGTGACTGGTGTAGGAGGACGCTGGGGCTCCTTTGTCCATCCACACATTCGTGCCCAAAAAGCCAACTGTCCTGCTCCTCAGATGCTGCCTAACCTACTGCTCTTCCAGTCCCACACTTTTTGACCCTGATCTCCAGCATCTGCAGTTCTCACTTCCTCCACATCCAATTACATCTCCATTTAAACAATGCACTTCCTTTCTACTTTTTGTTTCCCATAGCAAAGGCTATAACTTCATATTGTGGTACTGCATTTGCCATGTGTTTGCCAGTTGTGGTCTTCTCTATATCAGGGACAGCGAGCGCAAACTTGGGGAATGGTTCACTGAGCATCATATCTGGGTCCACAGAGCCGACCAGCGTTCCCAGTCACCACCCATTTCAATTCTCCTTGCCACCCCTTTCTGACATTACCATCTTTGGCCTCCTCTATTGCCACAACGAATCAAACCGCAAACTGGAGGGACAACATTTTAATAGAGAAGGAAGTAAGCAATAAATAATAGACCCCTACAGAGTTCTGAGGAAAAAAGGGAACTTACTGTCCAAGTTCAGAGATCCCCAAAGGTATCAGTACAAGTAAAACGGGGAATGAGGAAGGCAGCTGGATGGGTATGTGAATAGGTAGGGTTTAAAGGGATATCGGCCAAGTACTGGTAAATAAGATAGATTAATTTCAGATATCTAGTCAGCATGGACGAGATGGATTGTTTCTGTGCTGTACAGCTCTATGGCCATCCACTTCATTTTGAAATGTTTGCACTCCCACTTGGAACATCCTGTTAGGGTTCAGAGAGTGCCAGGTCCTGACATCTCCTTCCTCATGTCTCCTATGTATTTTAAATCAAAAATACCATTTGTATGTTCCTGGGTTAGTACTTTAAAAACACAGACACATTCAATATAATCAGAGTTTCTACTCGGTAGAGACAGTGATGATTTATTTCAACTTGCTAACAGGGTATCAGAAGGGGATGATCTGCAGACAGAAATCTTGGAAGAAATTCCATAACAAGATCTGACAGGGTCACTCAATATCATTGGGAGGTTGAATCTGGAAAGAGAAATCCATTCGACCTGCTTCAAAGAGGAACTAACAGTGAACTGAGCTTTAACTGGTAACACAGAATGAGTGTATGTGTCCCAGTGAACTGACAATGGGAAGGAGCTTTAACCAGTTACACAGACAGAGAGGGGCGGGGGCATTTATTTTACCCCTGGAGCATCTGAGCCTGAGGGTTGACCGTAGAGAGGGTTATAAAATCATGAGGGGCATAGATAGGGCAAATAGCCTAGGTCTTTTCCCCCCTAGGGTGGGGGAGTCGAAAACTAGAAGGCATCGGTTTAAGGTGAGAAGGGAAAGATTTTAAAGGGACCTGCAGAGGGTTGTGCATGTATGGAATGAACT
>NW_025160324.1:0-1533 GCF_004010195.1 Chiloscyllium plagiosum
ATTTCAATCACACCTTGCTGTGCACAGAATTCACAATTTCACCCACACCCTGCTGTATACTGAATTCACCATTTCATTCACACCTTGCTGTGTACTGAATTCACCATTTCACTTACACACTGCTGGATACTGAATTCACCATTCCACTCACACACTGCTGTACACTGAATTTACCATTTCACTCACACATGCTGCTGTATACTGAATTCTCCATTTCACTCACACCATGCAGTGTACTGAGTTCACCATTTCACTCACACACAGCTGTAAACTGAATTCTCCATTTCACTCACACACTGCTGTATACTGAATTCATCATTTCACTCACACACTGCTGTGTACTGAATTCACCATTTCAGTCACACAATGCTGCATACTGAATTTAAATTTTCAAACACATTGCTGTATACTGAATTCACCTTTTCCCTTATACACAGCTGTATACAAAACTGACCATTTCACTCACACACTGCTGTAAACTGAATTCTCCATTTCACACACACTGCAGTTTTCTGAATTCACCATTTCACTCACACACTGCTGTTAACTGAATTCTCCATTTCACTCACACACTGCTGTACACTGAATTCACCATTTCACTCACACACTTGCTGCTGTATACCGAATTCACCATTTCACCCACACACTACTGTATACAGAATTCACCATTTCACACACACACTGCTGTATACTGAAGTCACTATTTCACACACACACTGCTGTATACTGAATTCACCATTTCACCCACACACTGCTGCATACTGATTTCACCATTTCACGCACACACTGCTGTATACTGAATTCAACATTTCACCCACACACTGCTGTATACAGAATTCACCACTTCACGCACACACTGCTGTATACTGAATTCACATTTCACACATACACTGCTGTATACTGAATTTACCATTTCACACACACATTGCTGCATACAGAATTCACCATTTAACACACACACTGCTGTACACTGAATTTAACATTTCACACACACCCTGCTGTCGACTGAAGTCACCATTTCACTCACACACTCCTGTATACTGAATTCTCCGTTTCACCCACACACTGCTGTGTACTGAATTCATCATTTCACCCACACACTGCTGTGTACTGAATTCACCATTTCACTCACACACTTGCTGCTGTATACTGAATTCAACATTTCACTCACACATTGCTGTGTACTGAATTCACCATTTCTGTCACACACTGCTGTACACTGAATTCACCATTTTACCCACACACGGCTTTATACTGAATTCACCATTTCACTCACGCAATGCTGTATACTGAATTCAAATTTTCACTCATACCTTGCTGTAAACTGAATTCACGTTTTCCCTTATACACAGCTGTATACTAAACTCACCATTTCACTCACACACTGCGGTAAATTGAATTCTCCATTTCATACACACACTGCAGTTTTCTGAATTCACCATTTCACACACACACTGCAGTTTTCTGAATTCACCATTTCACTTACACACTGCTGTTAATTGAATTCATAATTTCACACGCACTCTCCTGGAT
>NW_025160325.1:0-1533 GCF_004010195.1 Chiloscyllium plagiosum
TATCACATGGGATCGAGGACATCACAGAGACAGTATACTACAAGAGTTGAAGGATTCTCGGCAAATCACATTGAACCACACAGAAGTCTTACGACACAGAACGATGTCATTTCGTCCATGTTTACAGCAACTCTTCAACGGAAGACATTACTGAGTAATGAAGTCCTGCTTTCCTCACACACATTATATTTAGTCGCCATACTCATCCACTCCCCTCTTGAATGTTTCATGCAAGCATGCAGCTGCAAACGTCCAAGTATAAACGAACTACTCTCAGAAAACTTTCTTTTCCAGGTATAAACCGCCTTCCTAGTTTCAAAGCTGCCTTACTCCAACTTTTAACACACTCACTATAAGGTGCCCACAGAGGTCTCTGGGACAGGTCTCTGTTAGGTATCAGTTATCCCATAAGCACCCCCTCCACTGCCATCTCCCCTCTGAACCAGCGGCATTCCTCCTGATTTCCAATCCGACTCTCTCTATGTGCTTCTATTGTTCCTCTCTGCAATCCAGGGAGCGTTGGGTTTGTTTCTCTTGTCTTTCTGGTTTGAGGAACCATTCCTTGACTGGACCCAAACCGTCTCCCGTTTGAAGGGAGCCCATTGTTGACTTTTTCTTTTTCTGACCAACTTGGTGTTTCAAACACTCCCAGCTTCATTCTTGCCTCATTGAATGCTGCTCTCAGTCAACTAATTTTTTTTCAATCTCAATAATGTCATGTCTTTCTTGATCATCATCCTGAACATTAAAATAAAATAATCGCTGTGTCCCAAAATATTCCCCTATTGACATTGGATCCACTTCCCCCACGTTTGGGCAGGGCAAATACTCATGAAGTAAGCCCTCATCGATGTCAACTAGGAATACTGCCCCTCACTGCCCTGAAGGCACTGGACAAGAGCGCCTCATCTTCCGCCTAGGAACCCTCCAACCACAAGGGATGAACTCGGATTTCACCAGTTTCCTCATTTCCCCTCCCCCCACCTTGTCTCAGTCATATCCATCGAACGCAGCACCGCCTTCCTAACCTGCAATCTTCTTCCTGACCTCTCCGCCCCCACCCCAGTCTGACCTATCACCCTCACCTTGACCTCTTTCCACCTATCGCATTTCCGACGCCCCTCCCCCAAGTCCCTCCTCCCTGCCTTTTATCTTAGCCTGCTGGACACACTTTCCTCATTCCTGAAGAAGGGCTTATGCCCGAAACGTCGATTCTCCTGTTCCCTGGATGCTGCCTGACCTGCTGCGCTTTTCCAGCAACACACTTTCAGCTCAGACTTCGCTGCCCTGATACAACCAGTGTCGCAGTCTACATCTGGATTACTTCAATTTCTTATTTTTAGTAATCTAACATGTTACCAACTCTCTGCAATTGCCTTGTAGATTTGTTCTCGCCATCCTTTAAATTATTTAATGGACAACACACAATACCTCACAGGGTAATTGTGCACTTCTTGTTTTGAAGCTCAAGCCAAATTCATTGTCCTCTTGGAGAAATATACCTTCTTTCGTTCTCATTCTCCAATGTTATTT
>NW_025160326.1:0-522 GCF_004010195.1 Chiloscyllium plagiosum
CCTCAATACCTCTGAAAGTGCTTTCTCAATACCACAGATAGTGCACCCCCAGTACCTCAGATAGTACTCCCTCAGTACCTCAGATAGTGCTTCCTCAGTACGTCAGAAAGTGCTCCGTCAATACCTCAGAAAGTGCTCCCTGAGTACCTCAGTTAGTTCTCCCTCAGGACCTCAGTGTGTGCTCCCTCAGTACCACAAATACTTCAACACTCAGTACCTCAGAAAGTGCTCCCTCAATACCTCTGAAAGTGCTCCCTCAGTGCCTCAGATTGTTCTCCCTCAGTACCTCAGAAAGTGCTCCATCAATACCTCAGAATGTGCTCCATCAATACCTCAGATCGTTCTCCCTCAATACCTCAGAGAGTGCTTCCTCAATACCTCAGAAAGTGCTTCATCAATACCTCAGAAAGTGCTCCATCAATACCTCAGAAAGTACTCCCTCAAAACTCAGAAAGTGCTTCCTCAATACCTCAGATGATGTTCCCTCGATAGCTCAGAAAGTGCTTCCTCAATACCTCAGAA
>NW_025160326.1:536-1533 GCF_004010195.1 Chiloscyllium plagiosum
TCAATACCTCAGAAAGTGCTCCATCAATACCTCAGAAAGTACTCCCTCAATACTCATAAAGTGCTTCCTCCACACCTCAGATAGTGTTCCCTCGATAGCTCAGAAAGTGCTTCCTCAATACCTCAGAATGTGCTCCATCATTGCCTCAGATAGTGCTCCCTCAATGCCTCAGGTAGTGCTCCCTCAATACCTCAAAAAGTGCTCACTCAGTACCTCAGATAATTCTCTCTCAGTACCTCAGAACGTGCTTCCTCAATACCTCAGAAAGTGCTTCGTCAATACCTCAAAAAGTGCTCACTCAGTACCTCAGATAATTCTCCCTCATTACCTCAGAACAAGCTTCCTCAATACCTCAGAAAGTGCTTCCTCAATACCTCAGAAAGTGCTCCCTCAGTACCTCAGATATTTCTCCCTCAGTACCTCTGGTAGTGCTCCCTCAATACCTCAGAAAGTGCTCACTCAGTACCTCAGACAGTTCTCCCTCAGTTCCTCAGATAGTACTCCCTCAGTACCTCAGAAAGTGCTACGTCAGTACCATAGATAGTTCTCCCTCAGTACCTCAGAAGGTGTTCCCTCAACACTTCAGAAAAATGGTCCCTCAGTACATCAGATACTTCTCCCTCAGTACCTCAGATAGTGCTCCCTCAGTACCTCTGATAGTGCTACTTCAGTACCTCAGAAAGTGCTCCCTCAAGACCTCAGAAAGTGCTCTTTCAATACCTCAGATAGTTCTCCCTCAATACCTCAGAAAGTGCTCCCTCAGTGCCTCAGATTGTTCTCCCTCAGTACCTCAGAATGTGCTCCATCAATACCTCAGATCGTTCTCCCTCAATACCTCAGAGAGTGCTTCCTCAATACCTCAGAAAGTGCTTCATCAATACCTCAGAAAGTGCTCCACCAATACCTCAGAAAGTACTCCCTCAATACTCAGAAAGTGCTTCCTCAATACCTCAGAATGTGCTCAATCATTGCCTCAGATAGTGCTCCCTCAATGCCT
>NW_025160327.1:0-1533 GCF_004010195.1 Chiloscyllium plagiosum
ATTATTATTCACCATCCTCAGTCTATAGAATTAGTCTCACACAGTATTGATCATCCTCAGGTCAAGGGTTATTCATACACAGTATCGACCATCCTAAGACCATAAGATCATTCACACACTATATTGACCAACCGGAGGCCACAGGTTTAATGAACACATTCTCTTTACCAATTAACAGGTCACAGGAATATTCCCACACAGGACTGACAATCCACAGGGCACAGGATTATTCACACACAGTACTGACAATCCACAGGGCACAGGAATATTCCCACACAGTACTGACAATCCACAGGGCACAGGATTATTCACACAGTACTGAAAATCCACAGGGCACAGGATTATTCACACACACTACTGACAATCCACAGGGCACAGGATTATTCACACAAAGTACTGACAATCCACAGGGCACAGGATTATTCACACACAGTACTGACAATCCACAGGGCACAGGATTATTCACACACAGTATTGAACATCCTCAAGTTCAGGATTACTCTGACACACTATTGACCATTCACAGTCCACAGGATTGTTCACACATAGTATTGTTCATACGCAGTCCAAGGATTAGTCAAACACAGTATTAGTGATTCACAGGCCAGAGGTTTATTCACACACTGTATTGACTGAACACAAGCCATAGGAGTATTCACACACAATGTTCAATATTCTCAGCCAACAGGATTATTCAGATACAGTATTGACCAGCCTACGGCCACAGGATTAATGCACACACTGTCTTGTTCATTAACAAGTCACAGGATTATTCCCACACAATATTGACGATTCAAACGGCCACAGCAATGTTCATACAAGGTATTGACCATTCACACGGCACAGGTTTATTCCCACACAGTATTGACTAGCACACAGCCACAGGATTATGAATACTAAGTCTTCAACTTTTGCAGGTCACAGGATTGTTCCAACATAGAATTCACAATCCTCAGGCTACATGATTATTCACACACAGTATTGACCAGCCTACGGCCACAGGATTAATGAACACACTGTCTTGATCATTTACAGGTCACAGGATTATTCCCACACAGTATTGACCAGCATACGGACACAGGATTAACGAATACACTGTCTTGACCATTCACAGGGTACATGATTATTCCCACACAGTATTGACTAGCACACGGCCACAGGATTATTCACACACAGTATTGACCAGCATACGGACACAGGATTAACGTATACGCTGTTTTGGCCATTCACAGGGTACATGATTATTCCCACACAGTATTGACTATCCTCAAGCCACGGGATTGTTCACACACAGTTTTGTCCATCGTCAGGCCATACGATTATTCACACACAGTGAAGACCATCCTCCGGCCACAGGATTGTTCATACACAGTATTTACCATCCTAAAACCATAGGATTATTCACACAGAGTATTGACCATTCACAGGCATCAATATGCACACACACCATTGACCATCCACAGGCCACAGGATTATTCGCACTGTGCATTGACCATTTATAGTCCAAAGGATTATTCACACACAGTATTGACC
>NW_025160328.1:0-1533 GCF_004010195.1 Chiloscyllium plagiosum
ACTGATTTGGAAGTATTCAGCAATTGTTATTTCGTTTAATTCTGAAGTGAGAAATTTAGCTGAGAGTTTATTGGAAATGATCCTTGTCCAGTGTATGTGTGGTGCAACTGCTCCGGACTGATTACTAAACTAAATCTGGATTTTTCTCGGACCTTGGTGCAAGTAAAAACGTTATGATCATAACTTAATAATAGACACGAGTAGTGTGAAATTGTCAATGATCTGCCATATCCTTCGACCGTTGGACAGATGAAGACTATGCATGAATCAGTTTCAGTCCAACAATATTGTGCTATTAAACTATTGAAAACCAATTTCTGAGACTGAGAAGATTGATAGCCGGAAATCGGAGCCACAGTCACTGTAATTTGCTGTGTTTCAATTCTCTATTCCCAATTCCCCAGCATTTGATGCAAATACTGTGTCCCTGAATGAACACCAATTTGATTTGGCATATTGTGAACTACTCAATGAATTGTGTGCTTTTCGCACACTGTCTGAATACATGGTGACGATGGAGACTTCAGTTTGAAGCCACACATCGTTATCTGCGAGCATGAAATCATCATTCTCAACAAGCATGAGCATTTTGTACAAATACAAACTTTTCTTAAAAAGACTTCAGATTCATTTCAAGTAGACCCAATAGTAAAAATGTTGGCAAGACCCTGATCAAATGAAGGTTTTAAAAATGTTTGTTAAACATTTGGAAATATAACAGGTACAATAGTTCATGAAATACTATTGTCATTGTTGTTTAAATATTTGGTTTGTCAAGTGAATAGAAACACATATCGCTTTCCGTAAGATTTTTATTTGTATATGATCTGTGTGAAGAAGGGAGAAAATATAGTTTTAGTTTTATTTTAAATTTTGAGTTCTGTGAATGTTGAAGAGTTAGCTTGAAGTATGTTAACATGCATTAAGTTAAGCTTTATAATAAATCCTTTGAGGTGAATAGTTTAATGCTTAAGAAAGTAAAGCAAGGAATTGTAAGAGAAAAAGTGCCTGGTGCTGAGCAATAAGATGGTCTAAGACACTTAGAGACAGAGAAAAGCTCTTTTCTAAGGACAGTACTATCCAAACGTCAGCCCTTGACTTCCAGAGTAAACCAGATCATTTAGAAGTCAAAAACCGCTAACATCAGCAGTGCAGCTCAGCAGCTACCAAAATAATCAGAGCGAGGGCAACATAGTAGGAAGGGGAAAACTCCAGAAACAGAATGATGGGGTAGCAGAGTTTAAGGAATCGAAGTTAATAAATAAGTGTGCTGTTTTAACTGTCTCTTTAAGGGTCTTGTGAAGAGACAAAAGTTAATTACGTGAATGCAAATATTTCTGTGAAAGAAAGAAACTAACCATAGGCCTGTCCACGAAACAAATGGAAAAGGTTGGACCAGATCTAAAAGCTGAAGTTCTAAATTGGAGAAAGGTCAATTTTGACGGTATTAGGCAAGAACTTTCGAAAGCTGATTGGGGGGAAATCTTCGCAGGTAAAAGGACGGCTGGAAAATGAGAAGCCTTCAGAAATGAG
>NW_025160329.1:0-1533 GCF_004010195.1 Chiloscyllium plagiosum
TCTGAGCTCAAAAACTGCATGAATTTATGTAATACTCTGTTATTTAACTTTTTAGATTGGAATCGATCTAAACATCAGGTCATAGACAGAGAACACAGGGGGCTAACACCTTCGACACATTGTCCAGCTATCACCATTGTTAATAGCTAACCCGAGAATGCAACTTTAAAATAAAGGGTTTTGTGATTTACACATGAAAGAAGTGAAACTATCACTGTATTCTAACAGATGAAAGGCTTAACAGACAATCAATTCTTCAATGTATAATTTCAGTTACATCACACTGCAAATTTTGGCTCTATATTCTGTGTTACGATCGAGCCCTCCACAATCACCTGATGAAGGAGCGTCGCTCCGAAAGCTAGTGTGCTTCCAATTAAACCTGTTGGACTATAACCTGGTGTTGTGTGATTTTTAACTTTGTGTGTGAGATAGTGTGGGAATCACAGACTCAGATCCTTGTTTTATCAGTGAGTGCGAGTTGGGGAATATCAAACAAGATCCTTGTTTTAACACTGTGTGTGAGAGTGAGGGATCACACACACACAGATCCTTGTTTTATCACTCACTATGAGTGAAGGAATCATATCCTTGTTTTCCACTGTCTCTGTGTTAGTGAGAGAATCACGGACACAGATCCTTGCTTTATCACCGTGTGCATGACTGAGTGCACAGAGACACGTATCGTTGTTATATCGCTGTGTGTGTGTGTGTGTGTGAATCACAGACACAGATCCTTGTTTTTTCAGTGGTGTGAGTGAAGGAATCATACGCAGAGACAGATCCTTGTTTTATCACTGTGTGTGTGTGGGTGAGTGAATCATAGACACAGATCCTTGTATTATCACTGTATGTGTTGGTGATGATATGACAGACGCAGATCCGTGCTTTATCACTGCGTATGTTAGTGAGGGAATCACAGATACAGATCATTGTTTTATCATTGTGTGTGTGTGTGTGTGGGAATCCCAGTCGCAGATCCTTGTTTTGTCACTATGTTTGTGAGTGAGGGAATCACAGATGAAGACAGGTGTTTTCTCACTGTGTGTGTGTGAGGGAATATCAGGAGCAGATCCTTGTTTTATCACTGTGTGTGAGTGATGGAATCTCAGGAGCAGATCCTTGTTTTATCACTGTGCATGTTAGTGAGTGAATTACAGACTCAGATCCTTGTTTTATCACTGTGTGTTGGTGAGGGAATCACAGACACAGATCCTTGTTTTATCACTGTGTGTATTGGTGAGGGAATCACAGACACAGATCCTTGTTTTATCTCTGTGTGTGTGTGAGTGAGGGCATTATAGATGCAGATCCTTATTTTATCACTGTGTGTGAGTGAGGGAATCACAGTCAGCGGTCCTTGTGTGTGTATCACAGACACAGATCGTTGTTTTATCAATGTGTGTGTGTGAGAGGGAATGACAGACACAGATCCTTGTTTTACCACTGTGTGTGTTCGTGACGGAATCACAGGTTCAGACAGTTGTTTTATCACTGTGTGTGTTAGTGAGGGAATCACTGATGCAGATCCTT
>NW_025160330.1:0-1533 GCF_004010195.1 Chiloscyllium plagiosum
GGAGCAGACGATATGGGAAAGTATTTAATTGGGAGATGGAGAATTGTCATGTTCTTCGCCAGGGGCTGTGCAGCATAATTTGGGAATCAATATTCTCGGAGAGATTCACGACCGAAATGTGAAGGTTGTTTAGCGAGCACTTGCTGCTCGTGCTTGATTGGTTTGTCCCAGTGAGGCAAGGATGGAATGGTAGGGGGAAGAAACCATGGATGACAAGAGATGTGGAACATTTAATTAAGAGGAAGAAGGAAGCTTACATAAGGTTCAAGAAGAAAAAATAGACAGAGCTCCAGAGGGTTAGAAGGTGACCAGGAAGGAACTGAAGAATGCACTCAGGAAAGAGGGCATGAAAAATCCTTGACGGCTAGGATTACGTAAAAGTCTAAGGCGCTCTACACTTACGTGAGGATCAAAAGGAGAGTCAGAGAGAGTGTCGGGCTGATCAGGGATAACTGAAGGAACCTGTGCCTGGATTTGGAGGATTTGGGAGTGATCTTCAATTAATACATTGCTTCAGTGTTCACGACTAAGAGGGAATTGTAGTGTGTAAGGGCAGCGTAAAACAGTTGATATGCTCGAAGATATTGATGTTAAGAAGCAGGATGTGCTGGAAATTTGAAAAGCATGAGGAGAGATAGGTCTGCTAACAAGATGGCATATACCTCAACTTACTACAGAAAGTGACCGAAAAGACCGAAAGCAGACTGTTGGGGCGCTATTCCGCCGGATTGGACTTGTCTTGCCTTTTGTGTACAGGGCACAGTGCATGCCGGCGTTGTAACTGTACAGGAACAGCTTGGCGAGGTAAGCTGCAAGTTCAGGAACACAAGTTTTCAGTATTATTGCCAGAATTTTGTCTGGGCACGTTGACTTTGCAGTATTCAGTTCCTCCAAATATTTTTAGCATCACGTGGATCGAATATAATTGGTTGAAGAATCGTTTCTATCATGTTGAGGACAATTGGAGGAGGCCGAGATGAATCATCTATTCTGCACTTCTGGGTCAAGTTTGCTGCGAAACCTTCAGCCTTATCTTTGGCACTTATGGACTGAACTGTTCCATTATTAAGAATGGGGATGTCTGAAGAGCCGCCTCCTTTACGACCCCTTCACCATCATTCACGACTGGATGTGCAGGACTGCAATTCTGCAGTTGTGGGATCGTTTGGGACTGTCTAGCAATAATTGCTTATGTTGCTAGGCATGCATGTAGGCCATTTGTTGACTTCACAAGGTTGACACCTCATCTTCAGTTGTGCAGCTTTCTACTCCTGACATGCATTCCTGAAGTCTTCATTGATCCAGGGCTGATTCTTCAGGATGAATGGTAATGGCTGCCTGGGGAAAATGACGGGCGATGAGGTGACAGGTTTTACTGGAGTATAATTGTTCAGCTGTTGTTGGCCGACAGTACTTTGCAGATTCTGAGTCTTGAATTGACAGATCTTTCTTAAGTCTGTCCCATTTCACACGGTGATAGTGGCACACAGCACAATCGACGTTATTTTCAAAGTGATGCTTGTTCTGATCAGA
>NW_025160331.1:0-1533 GCF_004010195.1 Chiloscyllium plagiosum
AAGGTTCATAAACAGAATATGAAAAGTAATAATCTGTGGTTTACGTCTGGTGCCAAGTTCTAATGAGGGAAGGAATAAAAGGACAGGGCAGATAAATCAATGGTTGACGAGGTGCTGCAATGCGCAGGGAGTCACTTTCTTGGAACATTGGGATCTCTTCTGGGACAGAAAAGACCTGTTTAAAAGGATGGGGGTTTCACCTGAACTAGACCAATATCCTGGTGGGGAGATCTGCTCGTTCTATTTCAGGAGATTGTAAGATTTGAGAGGGGTGGGGCGGGGCTTTCTAAACAACAGCGAAAATAGAAAGGAAGATGACAATGATTCTGAATCAAAAAACAGAACGTTCTTTAGAAAAGACAGTTAAGAACAAGTCAGAGAACAAAGGAACACTGAACACTTAAACTGCATTTATTTCAATGCAAGAGGTCTCATGGATAAGGCTGATGAACTCAGGGCATGTAAGGGAACATGGGCCTGGGATGTCATCGCTATTACAGAAACATGGCTGAGGACTGGAAAAGACTGGCAGCTCAGTGTTCTGGGTTTTAGATGGTACAGGAAGGACAGAAAGAAGTGAGGCAGGGGAAGGACTGGCATATTTGATTAATGAAAATATTATGACTGTAATTAGGGAAGGTATTTCTGAGGGAACATTTAGTGAAAATATATGGGTTCAAATTAGAAATAAGAAAGGGATGATCACCTTAATGGGATTGTACTATTGGCTCCCCAATAGTCAGAGGGCAATTGAGAAGCAAAAATGTCGAGAGATCTCAAATATATGGAAGAATAATAAGTTTGTAATAGTATGGGATTTTAATTTTCCAAATGCTGACTCAGACTGCCATGGCGTTAAAGGCTTTGATGGTGAAGAATTTGTTCAATTGCAAGAAAATGTTCTTTTATCAATATATAAATTTTCCAATGAGAGACAGATCAAAACTTGACCTTCTCTTGGGAAATAAGGCAGGGCAAGTGACTGAAGTGTGAGTCAGGGAACACTTTTGGACCAGTGATCATTATCCTAGTAATTTTAAAATAGTTATGTAAAAGGATAAAAGGTAAAGCTCTTAATTGGGGTAAGGCAAATGGTTATGAAAGGATATGAAACAAGACCTTTCAAAAGTTGATTGGAGTAGACTAATCGCAGGGAAATGGAGGACTGACAAGTGGGAGGCCTTCCAAAGTGTGACAACAAGAGTTCAGAAATATTCTGTTCCTGTTAGAGTGAAAGGCAAGGCTGGTAAGGTTAGGGAGCAATGGATGAATAAAGATGTTGTAGTTCAAGTCAAGAATAAAAAATAACCATCTATTAGAGAGACAATTGGGATCAACTGAATGTCTTGAAGAGTGTAAAGTGTGTAGGGGCATTCTTTAGAAGGAAATGAGGAAGGCAAAGAGGGGTCAGGAGATAGCCTTGGCAGGTAAGGTTAAAGATAATCCAAAGAGATTCTGTAAATACATTGAGTGACGGAGAGAGGTTAGAACCCTTTAAAGACCAACGAGGTTGTCTTTGTGTTGAACCTTAAG
>NW_025160332.1:0-1533 GCF_004010195.1 Chiloscyllium plagiosum
GGACAGTGGCCCAGTGTGGAGCGTGGTGACAGTGGCCCAGTGCGGAATGTGGGGGCAGTGTCCCAGTGTGGATCATGGGGACAGCGGCCCAGTACGGAGCATGGGGACAGTGTCCCAGTGTGGAGATTGGCAACAGTACCCAGTGCAGAGCATGGCAGTGGCCCAGTGTGGAGCATGGGGATAGTGGCCCAGTGTGGAGCATGGTGACAGTGGCCCAGTGTGGAGCGTGGTGACAGTGGCCCACTGCTGAGCTTGGTGACAGTGGCCCAGTGAGGAGCGTTGGTCAGTGGCCCAGTGCAGAGCATGGTGACAGTGGCCCAGAGTGGAGCATGGCGACAGAGGCCCAGTGCGGAGCGTGGCAACAGTGGCCCAGAGCAGAGCATGGCGACAGTGGCCCAGTGTGGAGCCTGGCAAAGGTGGCCCAGTGCGGAGCTTGGGGAGCAGTGGCCCAGTACAGAGCATGGGGCAGTGGCTCAGTGCAGAGTGTTGCGACAGTGGCCCAATGTGGAGTGTGGGGGCAGTGGCCCAGTGCGGAGCGTGGTGACAATGGCCCAGTGCGGAGCATGAGGGCAGTGGCCCAGTGCAGAGCGTAGGGACAATGGCCCAGTGTGGAGCGTGGGGACAGTGGCCCAGTGAGGAGCGTGGTGTCAGTGGCCCAGTGTGGAGCATGGGGACAGTGGCCCAGTGTGGAGCGTAGCAACAGTGGCCCAGTGTGCTGCGAGGTGACAGTGGCCCAGTGTGGAGCGTGGTGACAGTGGCCCAGTGTGGAGCATGGTGACAGTGACGCAGAGTGGAGTGTGGCAACAGTGGCCCAGTGCGGAGCATGGCGATGGTGGCCCAGTGTTGAGCATGGTGATAGTGGCCCAGTGCGGAGCATGGCGACAGTGGCTCAATGTGGAGCGTGGCGACAGTGGCCCAGTGTGGAGCCTGGCAACAGTGGCCCAGTGTGGAGCGTGGCAACAGTAGCCCAGTGTGCTGCGTGGTGACAGTGGCCCAGTGCGGAGCATGGTAACAGTGGCCAGTGTGGAGCGTGGTGACAGTGGCCCAGTGTTGAGCATGGTTACAGTGGCCCAGTGCGGAGCGTGGTGACCGTGGCTCCATGCAGAGCGTGGCGACAGTGGCCCAGTGTGGAGTGTGGGGGCAGTGGCCCAGTGCGGAGTGTGGTGACAATGGCCCAGTGCGGAGCATGGGGGCAGTGGCCCAGTGCGGAGCGTGGTGACAGTGGCCCAGTTGGGAATGTGGGGACTGTGACCCAGTGTGGAGCGTGAGGGTAGTAGCCCAGTGAGAAGCATGGTGACAGTAGCCCAGTGCAGACTGTGGTGACAGTGGCCCAGTGTGGAGCATGATGACAGTGGCCCAGTGTTGAGGTTGTGGGCAGTGGTCTAGTGAGTAGCATGTGGAGAGTGGCCCAGTGCAGAATGTTGGTGCCAGTGGCCCAGTGTGGAGCGTGGGGGCAGTGGCCCAGTGCAGAAGGTGGTGACAGTTCCCAGTGAGGAGCATAGTGACAGTGGCCCAGTGAGGAGCGTGTGGACA
>NW_025160333.1:0-1533 GCF_004010195.1 Chiloscyllium plagiosum
GCCACCGTTTTACTGTCCTTGACTAACAAGGCCACACCTCCCCCTCTTTTACCAGCTTGCCTATTCTTAATGAAAGATCTAAACTCTGGAACCTGCAACATCCATTCCTCACCCTGCTCTATCCATGTCTCTGAAATGGCCACAATATCGAAGTTCCAGGTACCTATCCATGCTGCAAGCTCACCTACCTTATTCTGGATACTCCTGGCGTTGAAGTAGACACACTTCAAACCAGCTTGCTGCCTGCCAGCACACTACTGCGACCATGAAATCCTGTCCCTGTCCTCCTTAACCTCATCCTCCTGTGCACTGCAACTACACCTCCGGTTCCCATCCCCCTGCTGAGCTAGTTTAAACCCACCCGAATAGCACCAGCAAATTTCCCACTAGCAAATTCCCAGGTGAAAGTAAAACTAACCAAAATTAAAACTGCTGGCCTTTTGCCAGTCTCCAAGCTCAGTATTTGGCAGTGCCAGAGCTCAGTAATTGGCACTACCGGGCTCAGTAATTGGTAGTACCAGAGCGCAGTATTTGGCAGTGCCAGAGCCCACTATTTGACAAACCAAAGCTCAATATTTGGCAGTGCCGGGCTCAGTAATTGGCAGTGCTAGCTCTCTGCCATGGTATGAGTCCGGTAATATCGGGTCTAATGCAATGATTAATTTAACCCCTGGTGATAATAGAGGACCAAGCCCAGCCCTGGCTTGATGAATCAGATTTAATGGGATGGTCTTTCACTGAAACACAAATATAAAATGCTGCAGATCCTGGTTTAACAAAAAAGCAGGGCCCTTTTGCCAAAAAAGGTAAAATAGATTAAACTGAACAATTATAAAACATAATTTGAAAGATTCCAAAGCACAGAGTAAATACAATTCCATCTTTTCTGAGGCCTTCACTTCACGGTTCAACAACACCAGGGAGAACATCGTCCTCTATCACAGGTTGAACTCAACATTTTCTTCCAGTTCCTGGTCTTGAAATGTTGATAGCATCTTCCTTAATTATTCACACAACTGAGGTCAGACCTTTTCAGCTTCAAATAAACCCTTAAAAGTTCTAACCAAACTATTTTGGCCTGGAGCTTTCAACTGAACCCCTTACACTTAGGGAACCTATTTCCTAATTATTCTCAGTTAATTCCTTCTTCAGAAAGACTGTTTCTTACATCTTACATCTACCGGGATTTTGCAAAACTGTAAAGCAAACATTTTCTAAATGATAGGTTTTCCTGCCAAGCAAAATTAAAGCTAATTCCTGACCCTTCTGAGCTGAAAGCCAGCTGATACTCTTCGCTATTCACTGATCATCAAACTCTCCCAATAGAAACAAATTCCCATTGTCATTGTCTGACATGTGCTGCTTTTAAAAAAAAAACAGGCTCTGAAAATACTAACAAGTTAATTATTAAACCTCGCAGACCTATAGCAATTGTGTTGACTGTGAACTGTTTTAGAACATAGAACATAGAACAGTACAGCACAGAACAGGCCCTTCAGCCCACGATGTGCTGACCATTGATCCTCATGTATG
>NW_025160334.1:0-1533 GCF_004010195.1 Chiloscyllium plagiosum
TGAATCGCGTAATGAGTCACTGACTTCCTGAATGACCCAAAACCCTCTTCACAATCGACACAAGTCAGGATGATAAGGGAATAATTCCCAACTGCATTGCTGGATGAAAATTCAACAACACTCTGGGAATTCATCATCATAGAAGACAAACAGCCAACATCGTTGGCATCACATTCACAAATGTCCTCTACATCAACTTATAACGCTAAAGAGCAATAATGCGTGCTCCCTGCAGGATGCACTACAGAAATTTTCATAAGATACTTAGGCAACACCATCCAAACTTACAAGCATTTTCTTCGAGAAGGACATCTGTCAGTTGACTCCGATGCCACTCACCATATAACGCTAAAGAGCAATAATGTGTGCTCCCTGCAGGATGCACGACAGAAATTTTCATAAGATACTTAGGCAACACCATCCAAACTTACAAGCATTTTCTTCGAGAAGGACATCTGTCAGTTGACTCCGATGCCACTCACCATCGTGACTTGACAATCTATTCGCCGTTTCTTCAGTGTGGCTGGATTAATGCTCGGATCACCTCCCTCACGGAATTGTGTATTTACCTACAGCATGTGGACTGGCAACGTTTCAAGAAGGCAGCTCACCAATATCTTCTTAATGGGCAGATTTAGATGAGCAACAAATTATGCTCTCAGCCATTGACGTCCACATTCCACCAGAGCAGACACAAAAAATAGCGGGATGACTTGGAAAATAGACTCGAAAAGGAAGTTTCAGTTGTATTACATAATTTTCAAGCAGTGAATTCAGTCGGGTATTAAACCAACAACATAATGATGACTCAGATCCCTGGTAAGGACTTTAGTGAATAAGAGACATTAAAGTTCTTTCTTCAACAGTGGAAGCAGTGGCACAGAAGAAGGGTCTCTGTAATGCAAACATTAAGCCTGATTCTGTTAACTGATGCTGCCGGAGGTGTTGTGTTTTCCCAGTACTTTATGTGTTTTTTATCTGATATGTGCAGTTCTTCCGGTTTGTTTGGGTCTGTTGGTTGGGCTGTGAGAAGGTCATCAATCATGACAGCATTGATTGCTGGAGAAACTCAAGTTTGCAGTTCGGACAACTTACGTGGAGAGAAAGCGGAGTCAGAAGTTTGGGTCCAGTGAACCTTCATCTGAACTCAGGAGACAAACAGTTCCTTGGACTCACCGATCAATGACAAGCTCAAGTCTCAATCGCAGATTCAACGGGAGTTTATTGGTATAAATGGCAGTTTTTTTGGGATGACATACATTTTAGCAAAATAATGAGGAGTAAGTCAGTGAGCATTCCAGTTTCTGAAGATGCCGAATGCGTTGGGGTGGCGGAGGTGGAAAGGAGGGAAAATGACAAATAAAGCCAAGAATTCCATTTTGCAACAAAAGTCAACGGGAAATGATGCAAAATCAGACTTGCTTTTCAGGAGAGAGATTTCGACTATTCAAGTACACATCATTGAAAGAAGATTTACTATTTGTGTGAATCATTACAATATCAAATTCCAAACTTCGATCCATACATTATTTT
>NW_025160335.1:0-1533 GCF_004010195.1 Chiloscyllium plagiosum
GATCCCATTGTAATCTGAGGTAATTTTCTTCGCTCTCCACCACACCTCCAATTCTGGTGAGGAGGGAGAGAGTAGGGTTCCTTAAAGACCAACAGGGTCACCTATGTTGGCGAGACACTGTTATCAGAGTTTGCCCCGTGCCATGACACCACCAAACGAGTATTTTGCATCAGTATTTACTGTGGAGAAGGATATGGAAGATATAGACTGTGGGAAATAGATGGTGACATCTTGAAAAACGTCTACATCACAGAGGAGGAAATGCTGGATGTCTTAAAATGCATAAAGGTTGATAAATCCTCTGGATCAGATCAGGTGTACCCTAGAATTCTGTGGGAAGCTAGGGAAGTGATTGCTGGGCCTCTTGCTGAGATATTTGTATTAATAGCCACAGGTGAGGTGCCAGAAGACTAGAGGTTGGTTAACGTGGTGCCACTGTTTAAGAAGGGTGGTAAGGACAAGCCAGGGAACTATAGACCAGTGAGCCTGACATCGGTGGCACATTGTTGGAGGGAATCCTGAGGGACAGGATGTACATGTATTTGGAAAGGCACGGACTGATTAGGGATAGTCAGCATTGCTTTGTGCATGGGAAATCATGTCTCACAAACTTGATTGAGTTTTTTTGAAGAAGCAATAAAGAGGATTGATGAGGGCAGAGTAGTAATGTGATGTGTATGGACTTCAGTAAGGTGTTTGACAAGGTTCCCCGTAGGAGACTGATTAGCAAGGTGAGATCTCAAGGAATACAGAGAGAACTAGCCATTTGGATACAGAACTGGCTCAAAGGTAGAAGACAGAGGGTGGTGGTGGAGGGTTGTTTTTCAGACTGGAGGCCTGCGACCAGTGGAGTGCCACAAGGATCGGTGCTGGGCCCTCTACTTTTTGTCATTTTACATAAATGATTTGGATGTGAACATAAGAGGTGCAGTTAGTAAGTTTGCGGATGACACAGCAAGCTTTCTTGGACTCCTCATGTGGACGCACTGATCACAAAGACCCAGCAACATCTCCTCTTCCTCAGGCAGCTGAGGAAATTTGGCATGACGGTGAATACCCTCGCCAACTTTTATAGGTGCGCCATCGACACCATTCTGTCCGGATGTATCACTACCTGGTACGGCAACTGTACCATTCAGCATCGGAGACGGTTACAGAGAGGGGTGAACTCGGCCCGGACAATCACAAAGGCCAACCTCCCATCTATAGAATCCATCTACCAGGCCCCGCTATCAAGTAAAGGCCGCCAGCATTCTCAAAGATCCATCCCACCCTGGGAATGCTTTTCTACAACCTCTACCATCGGGGAGTAGGTACAGAAGCCTGAACACACACCAAAGCCGGTTTCCTAACAGTTTCACCCCTACTGTTGTTAAAATACTGAATGGACTCGCAGACTCTTAACATCCGCCTGTCCCTGTGTTTTTGTCTTTGCCGCTGTTTACCTATTATTTACTGATCTACGCTCCTTAACTCTGAGATCTGCCTGTATTGCTCACCAGACAAAGCTTTTCACTGTGCCTCGGTACACGT
>NW_025160336.1:0-1533 GCF_004010195.1 Chiloscyllium plagiosum
ATTCAGAATCCTATTACAGCTCATTCAGAATCCTATTGCAGCTCATTCAGAATCCAATTACAGCTCATTCAGAATCCTATTGTAGCTCATTCAGAATCCCATTACAGCTCATTCAGAATCCCATTGCAGCTCATTCAGAATCCCATTGCAGCTCATTCAGAATCCTATTGCAGCTCATTCATAATCCAATTACAGCTCATTCAGAATCCTACTTTAGCTCATTCAGAATCCCATTACAGCTCATTCAGAATCCCATTGCAGCTCATTCAGAATCCCATTGCAGCTCATTCATAATCCAATTACAGCTCATACAGAATCCTATTGTAGCTCATTCAGAATCCCATTACAGCTCATTCAGAATCCTATTGCAGCTCATTCAGAGTCACATTACAGCTCATTCAGAATCCCATTGCAGCTCATTCAGAAATCCATTGTAGCTCATTCGGAATCCCGTTGCAGCTCATTCAGAATCCTATTGCAGCTCTTTCAGAATTCTATTACAGCTTATTCAGAATCCCATTGGAGCTCATTCAGAATCCTATTGCAGCTCATACAGAATCCCATTATAGCTCATTCAGAATCCTATTGCAGCTCATTCAGAATCCCATTACAGCTCATTCAGAATCCCATTGCAGCTCATTCAGAATCCAATTACAGCTCATACAGAATCCTATTGTAGCTCATTCAGAATCCCATTACAGCTCATTCAGAATCCCATTACAGCTCATTCAGAATCCTATTGCAGATCATTCAGAATCCCATTGCAGCTCATTCAGAATCCAATTGCAGCTCATACAGAATCCCATTGCAGCTCATTCAGAATCCTATTACAGCTCATTCAGAATCCCATTGCAGCTCATTCAGAAATCCATTGTAGCACATTCAGAATCCCATTACAGCACATTCAGAATCCTATTACAGCTCATTCAGAATCTCATTGGAGCTCATTCAGAATCCTATTGCAGCTCATACAGAATCCCATTACATCTCATTCAGAATCCCATTGCAGCTCATTCAGAATCCTATTGCAGCTCATTCATAATCCAATTACAGCTCATACAGAATCCTATTGTAGCTCATTCAGAATCCCATTACAGCTCATTCAGAATCCTATTGCAGATCATTCAGAATCACATTACAGCTCATTCAGAATCCTATTGCAGCTCATACAGAATCACATTACAGCTCATTCAGAATCCTAATGCAACTCATTCAGAATTCCGTTACAGCTCATTCAGAATCCCATTGCAGCTCATTCAGAATCCTATTGCAGCTCTTTCAGAATCCTATTACAGCTCATTCAGAATCTCATTGGAGCTCATTCAGAATCCTATTGCAGCTCATACAGAATCCCATTGTAGCTCATTCAGAATCCTAATCCAACTCATTCAGAATTCCATTGCAGCTCATTCAGAAACCCATTGCAGCTCATTCAGAAACCCATTGTAGCTCATTCAGAAACCCATTACAGCTCATTCAGAATCATTTTACAGCTCATTCATTATCCAATTACAGCTCATACAGAATCCTATT
>NW_025160337.1:0-1533 GCF_004010195.1 Chiloscyllium plagiosum
TTGACTGAGTTAGGTAGTTTGAAATACTTGAAGGAAAAATGGAAATATTCTATTAATAGTACATGCATTGAATAGTATAATATGTAGTATTTTATCACTCGCCCACAACTGCATCAAGTCAGTTAACAATGAGGCACATTGCAGGAGTCACACTTGGTCCATCCTGAACATCACCCTCGCCTGCCTGAACATATCCGTTTCTATCTCGGGTGCAATCGCCAGGCGGATGAGTATAAGAAAACCCACAGACTCTCATCGCTACATAACTGACAAATTTTCCCTGCCAATAACCGTCAAGCAGTCCACACCATTCACGCAATTCTTCAGCCTATACCACATCTGCGTGGATGAGGATACATTCCACTATCAAGCATCATAGATGTCCACCCATTTTGGTAAACATGTTGTTTTGCCCTGTCATCCAGAGAGCACTCGAGCGCACCTCCTGCATTCCCCATTGCACTGCTCTCAAAACCCGTTTGCACACAGTAAAGATAATTTCAACCTTGTGCTCACCGAACAGCTGACCAGTCTCTATATTCAACCGATCATCCTTAAACCCTGCTGACAACTCTAATTAGACCACAACACCAAGAACACCTTGCTCTCGTCACCTTTCCTGAGTACGTCAAGTATCGTTCTATTCCTCAAATGTTTGGGGAAATTGCCCTATAAATACTCCTGAACCCAAAGCAGGTGAAACTGATGTTCACCTGCCCCTTCTGCGAACTAGTTTACTGTATCCAGTGGTCCCGATGACGTCTACTCGTCATCGATGAGAGCAAGTGTAAATCGAGTCCACGTTTCACTCAGCATCTCAGCCTGGCCTGCTGGAGCCGACCTGACCTCCTAGTCGTTGTCTGTTGTAACTCCCCTTCCAACTCATTTTCCAACATGACCATCCTTAGCCTCTTTCTTTGCCACAGCGAATCTGACTGCAGGTTGTGGGAAATGGCACCTCGCCCTCTGCTTGCAGACAATGTAGCCCGGACACGCAGCATTGAGTTCTTGAACTTCAAATAGCTTCCTTTCCTATCCCCCAGCACCATTCTCAGCCCCTCCCCTGTCCCTACCTTCCATTCCTCTAATCAAGCATTTCCTCCAGAAATAAACAAATGTGTTGTTCCAATCAACCAACCAGGCAGTGCCCTCTATTTTATTTCACCTGTCCTGAACACAACACACTGCCATCCTCAACCACTACCCCGCTTAATCTGCGGATCCATTTACACCCAGCCCAACGACTGAAGGAAGGTGACACCCGAAACGTTGATATCTTCACCTTCTGATGCTACCTGACTTCCTTTGTTTTCCAAGCCTCCTGCTTGTCTGCCTTGGATTTCAGCATCTGCAGTTTGTTTGTCTCTTCTGATGTCGCACTTAGGCCGACAGATTTCCTCCACGAAATGAAACAGGGGAGAAAATTTGCCAATTTTCGAGTTTATTTAATCATTAAATTCAAATGTATCTATTACGAATGGATTAGAATCGGTGTCCCTTCAGAGACGCTGAGATTACGATATCTGTGGTGCT
>NW_025160338.1:0-1533 GCF_004010195.1 Chiloscyllium plagiosum
GTACTGTCGGAGGGTCAGCAGTGAGGGAATGCCACACTGTCGGAGGGTCAGTGCTGAGGGAGTGTTGCTCTGTCAGTACTGAGGGAGTGCCGCACTGTTGGAGTGTTAGTACTGAGGGAGTGCTGCACTGTCGGAGGATCTGACTGAGAGAGTGTCGCACTGTCGGAGGGTCAGTACTGAGGGAGTGCCGCACGGTCGGAGGGTCAGTACTGAGGGAGTGCTGCACTGTCGGAGGGTCAGTGCTGAGGGAATGCCGCACTGTCAGAGGGTCATTGCTGAGGGAGTGCCGCACTGTCGGAGGGTCAGTGCTGAGGGAGTGCCGCACTGTCGGAGGGTCAGTACTGAGGTTATGCCGTACTGTCGGAGGGTCAGCAGTGAGGGAATGCCGCACTGACGGAGGGTCAGTGCTGAGGGAGTGTTGCTCTGTCAGTACTGAGGGAGAGCCGCACTGTTGGAGTGTTAGTACTGAGGGAGTGCTGCACTGTCAGAGGATCTGTACTGAGAGAGTGTCGCACTGTCGGAGGGTCAGTACTGAGGGAGTGCCGCACGTTCGGAGGGTCAGTGCTGAGGGAGTGCCGCACTGTTGGAGGGTTAGTACTGAGGGAGTGCCGCACTGTCGGAGGGTCAGTGCTGAGGGAGTGCCGCACTGTCAGAGGGTCAGTGCTGAAGGAATGCCGCACTTTTGGAGGGTCATTGCTGAGGGAGTGTCGCACTGTCGGAGGGTCAGTACTGAGGGAGTGCTGCACTGTTGGAGGTTCAGCAATGAGGGAGTCTCCCTCTGTCAGGGGGTCAGTACTGAGGAAATCCCGCACAGTCAGAGGGTCAGTGCTGAGGGAGTGCCGTACTGTCGGAGGGTCAGTGATGAGGGAATGCCGCACTGTCGGAGGGTCAGTACTGAGGGAGTGCCGCACTGTCGGAGGGTCAGTACTGAGGGAGTGCCGCACTGTCGGTGGATCAATGCTGAGGGGGTGCCGCACTGTTGGAGGGTCAGTACTGAGGGAGTGCCGCACTGTCAGAGGGTCAGTGCTGAGGGAGTGCCGCACTGTCGGAGGGTCAATGCTGAGGGTGTGGCACATAGTCAGAGGGTCAGTACTGAGGTAAAGACGCACTGTCGGAGGGTCAGTACTGAGGAAGTGCCGCACTGTTGGAGGGTCAGCACTGAGGGAGTCTCGTTCTGTCAGGGGGTCAGTCCTGAGGAAATCCCGCACAGTCAGAGGGTCAGTGCTGAGGGAGTGCCGTACTGTCGGAGGGTCAGTGCTGAGGGAATGCCGCACTGTCGGAGGGTCAGTACTGAGGGAGTGCCGCACTGTCGGAGGTTCAGTACTGAGGGAGTGCCGCACTGTCGGAGGGTCAGTACTGAGGGAGTGCCGCACTGTCGCAGGGTCAGTACTGAGGGAGTGCCGCACTGTTGGAGGGTCAGTTCTCAGGGAGTGTCGCACTGTCGGAGGGTCAGTACTGAGGGAGTGCCGACTGTCGGAGGGTCAGTGCGGAGGGTGTGCTGCACAGTCAGAGGGTCAGGACTGAGGGAATGCC
>NW_025160339.1:0-1533 GCF_004010195.1 Chiloscyllium plagiosum
GGGATTCTATTCTATGATTGAGGATAAACGCTACACAGCAGGGTGTCCTTGAAGAAGGAGCATGTGGTGTGTATCAATGCTCTCGATGCCTTTAGATAGAGGTGGGCACTGCAGGGGATACAGTCCTTTATCTCTGTTGCTGCCCCCTCCCTACATCTCTATCTTGATTTAGTCCCTTCTCACTTTGTCACTTGTAATGGTTTGCTTTGCATGGTTTGTAAACATTCAATTGGTGACACGGGTGATTTACTGCTGGTGATTATAGGTTATAGGTTAACAAACAGAAAAAGTATGTAATGATGATTTTGATGGTGGGAAGGTTGCTCAGCTGTGTGTGAGAACAATTCTGGGTAGGAGAAATGGTGAATAAAGAGCGCTTCACAGCTCACAGAACGAGAACTGAAAAGCAGTTAAATCAAACCAAACGTTCAGACAGGGTGGGAATATTTCCCTGGAGTTTGAGTAACTGGAAAGTGATGGTGTCCGGGAGTAGACAGGATTATGTATTACAGGACGTTTGAAATTTTAAAAATTGTTATATTCAGATCATTTCGATTCTTTTACTTTTATTTATTCTGGAATAAACTTTAACACAAGGTTAGCAAATTTGTTTTTTTTAATGTAAAAGACAAATATTAAATAAAATCCATCAAACGTTCCCTCACTGAAAACTAACGTCGAGCTGCAATCTCCTGCAGAATCCCTGCCCTGCTTACTTCTTCCTACCCGGGCTCCATGGCTATATGCATACCTGAGAGATAGCAGGAGGAGGCTATTCGGCCTTTCAATCCTGCTCCACCAATCAATGGGAAACAGCTGACCATCCAGCTCAGTCTCCTGTACTGCTGTGTTCCAATCCCCTTTCATGACTTTACCTCGAAGAATTATATCTAAGTCCTCCTTTGGTTTCACTGCCTTTTGTTCCACTGATGTTGCGGTGTTACTGTGTGGGTGTAGGCAGGGGTAATGTGATGGTGCTGCCAACTGGAGGACGCACTCAGTGTCCCTCATCATCCTGCAGTAACAGCAACTGGGTTTTAGCAACTAGAGATAGAAACCATTTCCAGGATATGGGCATCACTGGCTCAGCCAGCATTTATTCCCCATCTCTAGTTACCCTTGAGAAGATGGTAGTGAGCTGCTGTCTTGTACCATTCACAATCCATTTGGCGCAGAGAGACCGACAATGCTGGGAGGGAGAGTGTTGCAGGATTTTGGCCGAGTGATTCTCCGTCTTTGGTTCTTCAAATGCTGGTTAATGTAATAACAATCTGCACGTGATGTTGAGATTTCAGTCAGCAAATCTTCACCATCTAGCACCCTGTATAAAGGAATATGTACAGATTCGAAATTCAGAACAGACAATTTTCGTTTCTCTGGAATATCCTTTTCCGGTTTCTTCCCCCAAAGCTGTAACCCTCCAGCCCACTTACTCTCTCCTACCATTCTGACTCTGCTACACCCTAATGTACACCCTCCGCATTCTCATGCAGTTACTGGTAAACAGATCCATGCCACCACTTCCCGTCCTGG
>NW_025160340.1:0-1533 GCF_004010195.1 Chiloscyllium plagiosum
TCCACTCCATGGAAATACCGATTTGACAGACTCCAGAGTTGGAGTTGATACCATACCTGCTGTAAGGGGTTTGGTAGAAGCTGTTGATTTGAATGAACCATTTCAATTTAACTTCATCCTTGCCATTCAAATACTAATTTTACACAGAGGGTGGTTGATGTGTGGAATGAACCTCCTCAGGAAGCGGTGGATGCGGGTACAATAAAAAGACATTTGTTTTAGTACATGAATAGGAAAGGTTTGGAGGGATACAGGCCAACAGCAGGCAGGAGAGACTGATTTAGTTTGGGATTATGGTTGGCATGGACTGGTTGGACCAAAGGTCCATGATCATGCTTTATGATTCGATGGTAAGTTCATAGTTCCTTGAAAGGGGAGTCGCACATGGACAGCATAGTGAAGAAGGTGTTTGATATGCTTGCCTTTATTGGTCAGTGCACTGAGTGCAGGAGTCGGGAGGTCATGTTCCGACTGTAGAAGACATTGGTTAGGCCACGTTTGGATTATTGCATGCAATTCTGGTACCGGTGATCCCACCCTGACACACCATAAACCAGAGATAGTGACTGAAATTGACTCTGATACAAAATCAAATCATTAGATCGCTCCAGTGCAGAAAGAGGCCATTTGGCCCATTGAATGCATTGTATACAGGCGTTGGGAGGTCATGTTGTAGCTGTACAGGACATTGGTTCGCCCACTTTTGGATTATTGCATTCGATTCTGGTCTCCCTAATGAAGGATAGGAACGATGTTGTGAAACTTGAAAGTGTACAGAAAAGATTGATAAGGATGTCGCCAGGGTAGGAGAGTTTGTGGTATAAGGAGAGCCTGAATAGGATGGGGCTGCTTCCCTGGAGTGTCGGAGGCTGAGGGATGATCTTATGGACATTTATAAAATCATGAGGGGCATGGATAGGGTGAATAGGCTAGAGGAAGTGGTGGAGGCTGGTACAATTACAACATTTAAAAGGCATCTGGATGGGTGTGTGAATAGGAAAGGTTTGGAGGGATATGGGCCAAATGCTGGCAAATGGGACACTAGATTTATATAGGACATCTTGTCAGCATGGATGTGTTGGATCAAAAAGTCTATTTCCGTGCTGTATATCTCTATGTCTATTTGATAACAGATGCTTTATTTCTGTTGATGTAAATATTGTTAGGGAGAGAGAATTCCTCAAGTCGGGGATGATAAGAATCCTGGGAGAACCCTGATTCTGATTTACTATCTGATGAACACACTTTAAGCGCCAAATGTGCATTTATGTCTCATTTTGTTTCATTTTTCTTGTTTTATTCCCTGCTCCAATAACTCTCTTAGTCTGGATGGTTGTCAGGCTGAGAACATTGTGGATTGGACCTTGATGGACTGAATGTTTTATTGCTCTGGAAGGTGTAAAAGGGGCTCAAAGTTTCAGCAGAAAGCCAGCTGAGCTGAGAACAGACAACATCTTACTCTGTAGGAACAGGGAGAAGAGGACAGAGAAATCAGGACCGGAAATCCGAGCTGACACCAGAGTACCATGTTGT
>NW_025160341.1:0-1533 GCF_004010195.1 Chiloscyllium plagiosum
TCGGGCATAAGCCCTTCTTCAGGAATCCCTCCTATCCCTCCAAACCCTTCCTATTCATACATCCATCCAGTTGCCTTTTAAATGCTGTAATTGTACTAGCCTCTACCACTTCCTCTGGCAACCTATTCCACACACACACATCACCCTCTGTGCGAAAAGGTTGCCCCTTAGGTCTCTTTTATATCTTTCCCCTCTCACCCTAAACCTATGCCCTCTAGTTCTGGACTCCACCACCCCAGAGAAAAGACCTTGTCTGTTTATCCTATCCATGCCCCTCATGATTTTATAAACCTCTATAAGGTCACCCCCTCAGCCTCCGATGCTCCAGAGAAACCAGCCCCAGCCTATGCAACCTCTCCCTTCAGCTCAACCCTGGAAACATCCTTGTAAATCTTTTCTGAACCCTTTCAAGTTTCACAACAACCTTCCAATAGGAAGACCAGAATTGCATGCAATATTCTAAAAGTGGCCTAACCAATGTCCTGTACAGCCGCAACATGACCTCCCAACTGCTGTACTCAATACTCTGACCAATAAAGGAAAGCATACCAAATGCCTTCTTCATAATCTTATCTACCTGCACTTTCAAGGAGCTATGAACCTGCACTTCAAGGTCTCTTTGTTCAGCAACACTCCCAAGAATCTTTCTATTAAGTGTATAAGTTCTGCTAAGATTTGCTTTTCCAAAATGCAACACCTCACATTTAACTAAATTAAACTTCATCTGCCACTCCTCAGCCCATTGGCCCATCTGATCAAGATCCCATTGTAATCTGAAGTAACCTTCACTTTCCACTGTACCTCCAATTTTGGTGTCATCTGCAAACTTATTAACTATACCTCTTAAGCTCACATCCAAATCGTGAGATGGAATACTGGATAGAAGGTCTGAATACAGAATGGTGGGATATGTTCCTGGGTCAGATGGAATATGGGGCAGAGGGGCTGAATACAGAATGGTGGGATATGTTCCTGGGTGAGATGGAATACTGGGCAGAGGGGCTGAATACAGAATGGTGGGATATGTTCCTGGGTCAGATGGAATACTGGGCAGAGGGGCTGAATACAGAATGCTGGGATATATTCCTGGGTGAGATGGAATACTGGGCAGAGGGGCTGAATACAGAATGATGGGATATGTTCCTGGATGAGATGGAATACTGGGCGGAGGGGCTGAATACAGAATGGTGGGATATGTTCCTGGGTCAGATGGAATACTGGGCAGAGAGGCTGAATTTGGAATCACAGAATTGTTCCAACATAGAAGGAGACTATTCAGACCATTATTTCTGCAACCATCTCTCTGAGCATTTTAACTTAGTCTCCTGTATTTTTCCCATACCCATGCACATTATTTCTATTTAAATAATTATCTGATATCCTCCGAATGCCCCTTTTGAGTTTGCATCCCCAGGCAGTGCATCCCTAACTACTTACTGAGCAAACAACCTTTTTTTGTCACCTCACATTTGCTTCTTTTACAAAATACTTTAAACTCTGCACCAAAAGAGAAAATGCTGGAAAATCTCAGCA
>NW_025160342.1:0-1533 GCF_004010195.1 Chiloscyllium plagiosum
CGATATTCAAGAAAAGTTTGAATCTAAATTGCACGCTCTCCCTGGATCCCAGGCAGTCTAACCTTGCTAACCAGTCTACCATGTAGAACATTTTGGTTTTCTTACTGAATTCCATAAAGAACACATTCACTGTCCTGCCTTCATCAACCATCTTCATCACTTCCTCAAAATATTCCACCGAGTCAGTGAGACGTGATCTCCAATGTACAAAGCCCTCTTCAGTCCTTGTCTTTCCAAATGCATATACATCGTTTCCCTCAAAATCCCCTCCAACAATGTAGTCACCATTGACGTCAGGCTCACCGATCTATAGTTACCTGGGTTTTACTTAATTTCTGAAATAATGACACTATGTTAGCAACTCTCCAGTCTCTTGCCACCTCATCTGTGGAAATCAGTGTTACAGATATATCAGCAAAAGGCTGAGCAATTTCTTTCCTAGCTTCCCACAATATTCTGGGATACAACTGATCAGGTCCCTGGGCTTTGTTCACCTTTATATGCTTTTAAATGTCCAACATCTCCTTGTAATATGGATACTTTTCAAGATATCACTATGTATTTCTTCATTCTCTCGCTCTTGTAACCTCTTCTACATTAAATACGAGGCAAAATACTTGTTTAGTATCCCTTCCATCTCCTATGGGTCCACACATAGGTAGCCTTACTGACCTTTAAGGTGCCCTATTGTCTCCCTAGTTAATATTTTGCCATTAAAGGATTTGTAGAATTTCTTCAATGCCTCATTAACACTATTTCTGAAGCCATCTCGTGTCCACATTTTTCTGTTCCAATTTCTCCATTGACAATACACTTATTGCCCTTATACACCTCTCGGGATTCACTTAATCTCAGCTCTGTTTACCTGACATATGCCTCCTTCCTTACCTTGACCATAAAATCAATATATCTAGCCATCCAGCACTCCCTGCACCCACCAGCCTTGCCCATCTCACTAATAGGAACATGTTGGCTCTGGACTTTCTGAAACCACGTTTTGATGGCCTTGCATTTTCCAACCATCCCTTTACCTGTGAATAGGGTATCCCAATCTGCCTTTCACAGGGCTCGCCTAACACTTTCAAAATTGGCCTTGTTCAAAGTTAGAACTTTAATGTTTACATCAGGTCTTTCCTATTAAACAATTAGTTTGAAACTAATATTTATGCGGAACAGACTTGAATGTTAAATAAACATTTGCTGCCCCTCTGCAACAGGCTCGAGAGGCTGAATGGGCTCCTTGTAATAGACTGGAAAGGCTAAATGACCTCCTCTTGTCCCTCTGAAATAGACTCAAGAGGCTTCATGGCCTCCTCCTGTCCCTGTGTAACAGATCCGAGACATTAAATGAGATAGCAACCCGTGGATTACGAGCAGCCGTTAAACTGTATCTGATGGAGTTACAGAAACACAAACAACACAATGTACTCCAGGTGCCCTCTCAGTAACACTTTTGCAGCTGCAGCGACACATCCCTTTGTTTTGAATGAATCTTTCGGAAAAATGTGCCAATATTCCAGCTTTCCACCTTTT
>NW_025160343.1:0-1533 GCF_004010195.1 Chiloscyllium plagiosum
CACACACTAACCTGCGCGTACACACACACAGTATCCTGAGCGTACACACACACATTAACCTGAGCGTACACGCACACAGTAACCTGAGCGTACACAAACACAGCAACCTGAGCGTACACGCACACAGTAACCTGAGCGCACACACACACAGTAAACTGAGAGTACACACACACACAATAACCTGAGCATACACACACACAGTAACCTGAGCGTACACAAACACAGCAACCTGAGCGTACACGCACACAGTAACCTGAGCGTACACACACAGTAACCTGCATGTATACGCACACAGTAACCTGAGCGTACACACACACCGTAAACTGAGAGTACACACACAGCAACCTGAGCACACGCACTCACAGTAACCTGAGCATACACACACACAGTAAACTGAGAGTACACACACACACAATAACCTGAGCATACACACACACAATAACCTGAGCGTACACACACACAATAACCTGAGCATACACACACAGTAACCTGAGCGTACACACACACACAGTAACCTGAGCGTACACACACACAATAAATTGAGCGTACACACACACAATAACCTGAGCGTACACACACACAATAACCTGAGCATACACACAGTCACCTGAGCGTCCACACACACAGTAACCTGAGCGTACACAAACACAGCAACCTGAGCGTACACGCACACAGTAACCTGAGCGCACACACACACAGTAAACTGAGAGTACACACACACACAATAACCTGAGTGTACACACACACAGTTAACTGAGTGTACACAGGCACAGTACCCTGAGCGTACTCGCAAACAGTAACCTGAGTGTACACACACACAGTAACCTGCGCGTACACGCACACAGTAACCTGAGCGTACACACACAGTAACCTGAGCATAGACACACAGTAACCTGACTGTACACATACAGTAACCTGAGCGTACACACACACAGTATCCTGACCATACACACACACAGTAACCAGACTGTACACACACAGTAACCTGAGCGTAAACACACTCAGTAAACTGAGCGTACACACACAGTAACCTGAGCGTACACATACACAGTAACCTGAGTGTACACACACACAGTAACCTGAGTGTACACAAACAGTAACCGAACCGTACACACACACAGTAACCTGAGCGTACACACACAGTAACCTGAGCATACACATACAGTAACCTGAGAACACGCACTCACAGTAACCTGAGCGTACACACAGACAGTAACCTGAGTGAACACACACAGTAACCTGAGCGTACACACACACAGTGAACTGAGAGTACACACACACAATAACCTGAGTGTACACACACTCAATAACCTGAGCATACACACACCCAGTAACCTGCACGTACACGCACACAGTAACCTGAGCACACACACACAGTATCCTGAGCGTACACACACACAGCAACCAGACTGTACACACACAGTATCCTGAGCGTACACACACACAGTAACCTGAGTGTACACACACAGTAACCTGAGCGCACACACACACAGTAACCTGAGCGTACACACACACAGCAACCTGAGCGTACAC
>NW_025160344.1:0-1533 GCF_004010195.1 Chiloscyllium plagiosum
ACACCTGGCCTGGTTCATTACCCAGAACCAAACGGTCACCTCTTGTTGGCCTATCTACATATTGTGTCAGGAAACCCTCCTGCACACATTGGACAAACACTGACCCATCTAACGAACTTGAGCTATAGCTTTCCCAATCAATATCAGGAAAGTTAAAGTCCCCCATAACAACCACCCTATTACTTTTACTGTTCTCTTGAACCATCCTCGCAATCCTTTCTTCTACGTTTCTAGGACTATTAGGAGACATGTAAAAACTCCTAACAGGGTGAGCTCACCTTACCTATTCCTAACCTCAGCCCAAACGACCTCAGATGGCGAGTCTTCATCCATCGTCCTTTCCACCGCTGTAATACTATCTTTGACAAGCAATGCCACACCTCCCCCTCTTTTACCCCCACCTCTGACCCTACTAAAACATTTAAACCCTGAGACCTGCAACAGCCAATCCTGTCCCTGTTCTACCCATGTCTCCGTCATCGCCACAACATCGAAGACCTTTTGAGTTTAAATCCTGATACATGAAACGCAGAAATATCAGAGAAAAATTATCGATGTAAAATCATCGCCTCGGAGAATATTATCATGTACAAATGATTAATTTCTTACCGTGTTTCACCAAAAGTAAACCGTTGAGAGAACTGACCGCCATGATGCAGATTTGAGCCGAGGTCGCTGCAATCACAATGCAGAATACGAGCTACGAAACGGTTACAACACTCCACAGAGCACGCTTGCAAACTGCAACCAGTATGGGAGCGGAGGAAATGTCAGAAAGAATGTACAATATCAGGACTTAGAGACAGGCATGTGGGAACGCAGAATGAACCGAATCTTTAACTTTAGCGTCCACAGAGACTGTGGAGATTCCATGAATGAGAGTACAGGAGAATGGGGTTAATGAAACTCTCCAAACTCTTCGGAGAGTACAGAATATTGTTGAAACGTATCCTTCAATAGCATTATAGTTGAACATCGGCTACTTCATCAATTTGCCCACACAAAGCAGTACCAACTGCTGCATGCAATCACCCATAATCCCAGTTCCAGACCCGGAATCAGAGAAACTGTGTGAAGCATGCACAAAGATCCAAATGGAAATTGGGATGGAATGACGACAGAGAGGCGCATGTATTTCCGAGGTTGGGAGTGGTCCTGGTCAAAAGCAGGGCGGAAGGAAATACTTGCCCCCATTTATATTATTATGGCCATAAACAGTACATGTTGCTGAGACAGCTGATTGGCGCATCTAAAGCGTGTGGACACTTTAACTTTGGGGTGGCAAGGTTCGAAATTTCATTTTCCTGTTTGGATCAATGGTTTTGACATTGACAGTAGCATCTGCTTTTGCTCGCATAAGCTCAGAATCAGCTTCTTGCTCCCAAGAAATACTGCAACCTGGAGAAGGTGGTGTTGTGGGAATATAATAAATAGTCATCCTTGGGGACTCACTCACGGAATTGGTAATGTTAAAGGTCGACGAATAAAATCTGAAACTGGAACCTGACCTCAGGAACAGAGAACATGCCTTTA
>NW_025160345.1:0-1533 GCF_004010195.1 Chiloscyllium plagiosum
CGCTACAAAACATAGAGAAAAGCACACTGCGAACAGTTTACCACAGGTGAAAATACAAGTCCAAGGAGTTGAAAGGAAGTGAAAGGCCTCAGGTGTTCTTACAATAACATAGTGGAACACATAAAAATAACAGTGCCGATGGTTTAAGAAGGGCACTATGAAAAGGTGTTTTCACTGCAGTAAGCTGGGACACACAGTGCTGGGCATTCAAGGAATACACTTTGGGAAAAGATGTTATAAAGGATTTTAAGCCAATGGCATTAGTAAACCTGGTAAAGGAGACCCCAAGTGGAGCCGAGGAGCTGCAGGAGAGTGCACAGCCGAGACAGGGGCTGTGTATGGAGTCAGTGTCTGATCGCTATAAAGAATTTGCCTCCGTAGATAAACCTTAAGAAGGAAAACTGGGATGTGGGGCAGGACAAGTAGTTATAATTTTCCAAGATACGGGATCTGCTCAGTCTCTAATAGTTGAGAAGTAAGGGGCCGGAAAGGCATAACAGATCAGGCAGCATTCGAAGAGCAGGACAATCGACACATCAGGCAGAAACCCATCCTCAGGAATGTGGCGGGGGGATAAGGGGGCTGAAAGATAAATAGGAGGGTACGAGCTGGGCTGGCGGGAGGGTCACTGGGAGGACGTTAGGAAGATGTAAGTGGGAGTGATAGTGATAGGGAGGAGAGGAGGGTGGAGTGGATAGGTGGGAAGGAAGATGGACAGTTAGTACAGTTCAAGAGGGCAGAGCTAAGTGGAACGGTTGGATCTGGGTTGAGGCTGGGGAAGGGGAGATTTGGAAATTGGTGAAGTCAACGTTGATGCTGTATAGTTTGAGGGTTCCAGCTGTCCTACCACCTATCCACTTCACCCTCCTCTCCGACCTTTCACCATCAGACATCACCTGCATCTACTGATCGCCTTCCAAGCTCTCTTCCACCCAGCTCCACCCCCACCCTCCTATTTAATTCTCAGATGCTTTCCCCCTCCCATACCCCCCACTTTCCTGATGAAGGACGTATGCCTGAAACGTCAACTCCCCTGCCCTTCGGATGCTGCCAGCCTGCTGTGCTTTTCCAGCCCCACACCTTTCAACTCTGATCTCCAGTCCTCACTGTCCCTAAGCCTCTAAAAGTAAGAGATGGAAGTATTTTCACTCTTTCCGACATTTTACTCAACAGCGTGATAATTTGTGGAATGGGAACAGAAATTAAGCATTCCCTTGTGTAACATTACGTTGGAGTGCCAAATCAAGGTTGGGGAAGTAACAGTGAGAGTGAGTGATAGAGTGTCAGTTCCAGGAATACAGTTTGTTCTTGGGAATGATTTAGCAGGATTCAACGTGGGAGAGGCACCCCTTGTGGTGGAGAAGCCAAATTAAAAATACGGAACTGGGGAATTAAAAGAAAAATAACCAGGGATTTTTCCAGACTATGTAGTAATAAGATGCCACTTTCATACGTTACAACAGGAAGGAAAACCGAAAGAAAAAGCCAAAGGAGTTGATCCACGGAAGACTCAGGCTAAAGCATTTCTAGTGG
>NW_025160346.1:0-1533 GCF_004010195.1 Chiloscyllium plagiosum
GGTTAGGGTTAGGGTTTGGGTTAGGGTAGCCTGCTGATGGATCATCCTGTGAGGTTTTGAGGGGGGAGCTTAGAAGAAAGAAGGGAATGGTGATATTATTTGCCATTATTTCCATAGGCCCTCAAGTAGTAAATGAGGAATGAGCGGAACAAAAATATGTAGAGAACTTGGGGAGACTTGCAGGGCCAATGGGATTGCTATAGTAAGAGATTATAATTTTCCTAACATAGACTGTGAATGACATAGAAGTAAGGGCTGAGATGGGGTGTATCTATTAAATGTGTTCAGAAAGGTTTCCTCAAGCAGTATGTAGAGGGTGCAACTCGGAAGGGACGAAACTTGACTTGCTCTAAATCTAGGGCAGGACAGGTGACTGACGTGATAGCGGTGGAGCACTCTGGAGCCAGTGACCATAGTTGTATTAGTTTTCAAATAGTTATGGAGAAGGACAAAACTGGTCATCATGTTCAAGTTCTAAGTTGGGGCAAGGCGAATTTTGATGGAATTAGATAGGAACTTGCAAGGGTTGGTTGGAGGAGTTTGTTTGCAGGCGAAGGGACTTCCTGCAAGTGGGAGTCCTTTAAAAGTGAAATGTGTGGAGTTCAAGGTCCATATGTTGCTTTGAGGTAAAAGGCAAGGTTTGCAGGAATAGGGAACCCTGGATGTCAGGAGATATTGAGGCTTTGTCCAGATAAAAGGCGGCGTGGCTCAGGTCCATGCAGCTGGGATCGAGGGAATTCCCTGAAGGTATATAGGGGATACAGGAGTTTACTTAGAAGCAAATGAGGAGGGCGAAAAGGGGGCACAAGATAGCCTTGGCTGAGACGATTTTGATGAATTCAAAGAGGTTCTTTAAGTATATTAATGTAACAAAAAATAACTAAATGAGAATATGACCCCTCAAGGTCCAAAGTGGGCATGCATGCCTCGAACCATAGGAGATGTGTAAGATTCTCAATGGATATTTCTCCTGTGTCTTTACCATGGAGAAATACATGAAGACTAGGGAGCTTAACAAAGGCCGTGGTGATATCTTGGGTTAGTCAATATCACAGGAGAGGACTTGTTGGATGCATTAGAATGTATGAAGGTGGATAAATCTCCTGGTCCTAAACAGATGCTTCCAAGAACACTGCAAGAGACTACAGAAGAAACTACAGGGACCTGGTTGATATTTTTGCATCAACGTTAGTCACAGGTTAGGGTCCAGAATATTGGAGCGTAGTAAATATTGTGCCATTATTCAAGAAGGGAAGCAAAGAAAAATCTGGTAACGATAGACCAGGAAGTCTAACATCTGTGGTAAGTAGGTTACTTGAGAAGACTCCGAGGAATAAGATGTACGTGCATTTGGAAAGATAGCTTTTGATTAGAATTAGTTTTTTTTTCAGATTCCTTAGAGTTTGGAAACAGGCCACTTGGCCCAACAAGGCCACACCAACCCTCCAAACAGTAACCCACCCAGTCCCATTCCCCTACCCTATATTTACCCCTGACAAAGCACACAACTCTATGGGTAAACTAGCATGGCTA
>NW_025160347.1:0-1533 GCF_004010195.1 Chiloscyllium plagiosum
TTCCCTCCTTGATTCAGGGTGACTGGGCTTGGGAATAGAGTGTTTCCCTTAATGATTTAGGGTGAGTGGGCTTGGGGATAGAGTGTTTCCCTTAATGATTTAGGGTGATTGGCTTGGGGATAGAGTGTTTCCCTCGCTGATTCAGGTGACTGGGCTTGGGGATAGAATGTTTCCTTCTCTGATTCAGGGTGACTGGGCCTAGGGGTAGAGGATTTCCCTCGCTGAATCAGGGTGACTGGTGCTGGGGTGGAGGGTTTCCCTCACTGATTAAGGGTGACAGGGCCTGGGAATAGATGGTTTCCCTCACTGATTCAGGATGAGTGGGGCTGGGTGTAGAGTGTGTCCCTCGCTGATTCAGGATGAGTGGGGCTGGGTGTAGAGTGTTTCCCTCGCTGATTCAGGGTGACTGGGGTTGTGGATGGAGTGTTTCCCTTGCTGATACAGGGTGACTGGTGCTGGAAGTAGTGGGTTTCCCTTGCTGACTCAGGGTGACTGGGGCGGGGGTAGAGGGTTTCACTCGCTGATTCAGGGTGACTGGGTCTGGTGATAGATTGTTTCCCTCGCTGATTCAGGGTGACTGGTGCTGATGATAGAGGGTTTCCTTCACTGAGTCAGGGTGACTGGGGCTGGGGGTAGAAGATTTCCCTCGCTGATTCAGGGTGACTGGGGCTGGTGATAGAGGGTTTCCCTCGCTGATTCAGGGTGACTGGAGCTGGGGGTAGAGTGTTTAACTCACTGATTCAGGGTGACTGAGCCAAGGGGTAGAGGACTTCCCTCGCTGATTCAGGGTGACTGGGCCTGGGGGTAGAGGTTTCCCTCACTGATTCAGGGTGACTGGGCCTGGGGGCAGAGGTTTCCCTCACTGATTCAGGTTGACTGGGCCTTTGGGGTAGAGGTTTCCCTTGCTGATTCAGAGTGACTGGGGCTGGGGATAGAGGGTTTCCCTCGCTGATTCAGGATGACTGGGGCTGGGGATAGAGAGTTTCCCTCATTGATTCAGGGTGACTGGGCCTGAGGGTACAGGTTTCCCTCGCTGATTCAGGGTGACTGGTGCTGTGGATAGACGGTCTCCCTCGCTGATTCAGGATGACTGGGGCTGGGCTTAGAGTGTTTCCTTCGCTGATACAGGGTGACTGGGGCTGGGGTAGAGGTTTCGCTCGCTGATTAAGGGTGACAGGGCCTGGGGGTAGATGGTTTCCCACACAGATTCAGGATGAGTGGGGCTGGGTGTAGAGTGTTTCCCTCGCTGATTCAGGGTGACTAGGGCAGGGTAAGGGTTTCCCTCGCTGATTCAGGGTGACTAGGCCTCGTGATAGAGTGTTTCCATCACTGATTGAGGGTGAGTGGGGATTGGGTACAGGGTTTCCCTCACTGATTCAAGTTGACTGGGTCTGGGGGTAGAGGGTTTCCCTCGCTGATTCAGGGTGACTGGGGCTGCGGATAGAGTTTTTTCCTCACTGATTCAGGGTGACTGGGGCTGGGGATAGAGGGTTTCCCTCGCTGATTCAGGGTGACTGGTGCTGGGGATAGAGT
>NW_025160348.1:0-1534 GCF_004010195.1 Chiloscyllium plagiosum
AAGGTCACACCATTAAGAGCTGCTCAGATAAGAATCCCAATGAAATCTCCATACGTTTAGCTCTGTTATTGTTCTGATTCTAGTTTAATTGTAATATTATTTTTATTACTAATCTTATTCGCCTGCAATCTCGAGCGAGGAGTATTTGTGCAACTGTCATAGAGAATTGTATCTAACAAAACTCACCAAAAAAGTCGACTTGCAATCGACAACTCAGAATTAATTTATGAGACTGTGTACTCATAAACTCAACTGTTTCCTTTTGAGTCCAGGACATAGTAACTGGATTTGACTGAGCTGCTTAAAATATCAAAGCGAGTTTGACAAGGAGATGATTCCAACTCTCTGCAATCAGGAATGAGGGGAAAACCATAAGGTTTGTGCATTCAGTAGGGAAATCAGAAATACTTTGCTCAACGGATTGGAGTAATCTGGAACTTCCTTTCCCAAAATTATGTTCGAGTCAGTTAATTGGCACTTTTGAGTAATAGGGTTTTACAGCAGAGATAGAAATCCATCGTGTCCACACTGATCATCGAGTATCTATCCCATTTCCCAGTAATGGCCCCATAAGGGCAGCATGGTGGCTCAGTGGTTAGCACTGTTGCCTCACAACGCCAGGGACCTGGGTTCGGTTCCAGCCTCGGGTGACTGTCTGTGTGGACTGAGAATGTATAAACTCCACACAGACATGGGGAGAATGTACAAACTCCACACAGACACGGGGGGAATGTATAAACTCCACACAGACAGGGGGAGAATGTACAAACTCCACACAGACACCTGGTACTGTGAGGCAGCAGTGCCAGACACGGGGAGAATGTACAAACTCCACACAGACACGGGGAGAATGTACAAACTCCACACAGACACGGGGAGAATGTACAAACACCACACAGACACGGGGAGAATGTACAAACTCCATACAGACACGGGGAGAATGTACAAACTCCACACAGACACAGGGAGATTGTACAAACTCCACACAGACACGGGGAGAATGTACAAACCCGACACAGACACGGGGAGAATGCACAAACTCCACACAGACACGGGGAGAATGCACAAACTCCACACAGACACGGGGAGAATGTACAACTCCACACAGACACGGGGAGAATGCACAAACTCCACACAGACAGGGGGAGAATGTACAAACTCCACACAAACAGGGGGAGAATGTACAAACTCCACACAGACACGGGGAGAATGTACAAACTCCACACAGACATGGGGAGAATGTACAAACTCCACACAGACACGGGGAGAATGTACAAACTCCACACAGACACGGGAAGGATGTAGAAACTCCACACAGACACGGGGAGAATGCACAAACTCCACACAGACACGGGGAGAATGTACAAACTCCACACAGACACGGGAGAATGCACAAACTCCACACAGACATGGGGAGAATGTACAAACTCCACACAGACACGGGGAGAATGTACAAACTCCACACAGACATGGGGAGAATTTACAAACTCCACACAGGCAGGGGGAGAATGCACAAACTCCACACAGACATGGG
>NW_025160349.1:0-1534 GCF_004010195.1 Chiloscyllium plagiosum
AACAGGAATGTTCATACAGCACTGCCCTTTGAAAAAAAAAATATACAAATAGGGATTCACACAGCACTGCCCAAAAAAGAAAAAAAAAATAAACAAGAGGGCAGGGAGTGGAGTGCATCATTTCTCCCTCCAACTCTATTTTGATTTAGTCCCTACCCTCCCCTTCACTGTTTTGATCACACAGCACTGTCCCTTGATGTGAAGGGCAGTGTTTGTCACTGGCCACCCGGGTGTTTTCCTATCTTCCTGGTGGTGGAAATTGAATAAAGATTGGTGCACTTTGTGTCTTTCACTGTGTCTCACACCTGCACACACACACCATGGGTGCTGGGGATAAAATAAGCACTACCGAAAATAGAAAAAAAACAGAAAAAAAAAGAAAAAAAAATAATAAATAAACAGGAATGTTCATACAGCACTGCCCTTTGAAAAAAAAAATATAAATAGGGATTCACACATCACTGCCCAAAAAAGAAAAAAAAAATAAACAAGAGGGCAGGGAGTGGAGTGCATCATTTCTCCCTCCAACTCTATTTTGATTTAGTCCCTACCCTCCCCTTCACTGTTTTGATCACACAGCACTGTCCCTTGATGTGAAGGTCAGTGTTTGTCACTGGCCACCCGGGTGTTTTCCTATCTTCCTGGTGGTGGAAATTGAATAAAGATTCATGCACTTTGTGTCTTCCACTGTGTCTCACACCTGCACACACACACCATGGGTGCTGGGGAAAAAAATAAGCAAAAAAATAAATAAACAGGAGTGGGAATAAAAAAAAGAACAGGAGTGGTGCACGGAGTGGAGTGCATCATTTCTCCCTCCAATTCTATTTTGATTTAGTTCCTACCCTCCCCTTCACTGTTTTGATCACACAGCACTGTCCCTTGATGTGAAGGGCAGTGTTTGTCACTGGCCACCCGGGTGTTTGCCTAATAGAAAAAAAAAAGCAGTTTAGAAATCAGTCCCCATTAAAAACAGAAACAAAAAGAAAAAGACAAAAAAAAATAGGGATTCACACAGCACTGCCCTTTACATCAAAGGGCAGTGTTTGTCACTGGCCACCTGGGTGTTTGCCTAATTTGAGTGTATGTGCAAGGACTGTCCTTGAAGGCGACTATCCCTAGACCAGCTGCCCTACAGAGAGAGGAAGAGAGGAGAAGGAGAAGGAGAAGGAGAGACCAGCACTCCCACTGCTGGTCTCTGGGACCCCGCCCAGACTTGCCTCAGCTGTTGCTACTTGGGGCCTACCTCACTGCTGCTGCCTGGGACTTGCCTTGGGGCCCTCCCAGGACCTCCACCACTGCAAAGAAAAAAAAAAAATATAAACAAGAGGGCAGGGAGTGGAGTGCATCATTTCTCCCTCCAACTCTATTTTGATTTAGTCCCTACCCTCCCCTTCACTGTTTTGATCAGACAGCACTGTCCCTTGATGTGAAGTGCAGTGTTTGTCACTGGCCACCCGGGTGTTTGCCTAATAGAAAAAAAGAAAAAAAAAGAAAAAAAATATATATATAAACAAGAGGGCAGGGAGTGGAG
>NW_025160350.1:0-1534 GCF_004010195.1 Chiloscyllium plagiosum
CCTTGTCTGCGTGGGTTTCCAACGGTTGCTCTGTTTCCTCCCATAGTCCAAAGTCCTGAAGAAGGGCTTATGCCCGAAACGTCGATTCTCCTGTTCCTTGAAAAACAAGGGAGTCAAGGAATAGGGGGAAGAGGCATAAAAATGGATTTGAGCCCACAACCAGATGAGTCGGGTCTTACTAGATGGCAGAATAATTTTGAAGGGTGAATGGCTTATTCACGTTTTTAAAAGTCGTGAGAGACTTGAATTTACTTAACATCGTGCACAACACCGAAGTGTCCCAATGCATTTAACAGTCAACTTCAGAAATGCAGCTGCTGTGGGAAATTGAGAATTCAATTAAACACGTAGTTATCTTTCAATTAGTAAACGCCATTCGTCAGGTTAACAAGGAAAATCCCCTAACTTCACTGTCACTGCTACAGCACAATGAAAAGTATATATAAATGTATATAAACAAATGGAAAAATGCTTGTTACAAAATACACAGGTTTTTACTTCAACTGTTCATTCGTTAATTGCTGGGTAGAAATTTAAATATACTAATGTCTCCATAATGCTTGCTGTTTAATAACAAATCAACATACAAAACATCTGCTAAAACCTCCGAGTAAACAAAAAAAAACATTAAAACGCTCCTCATGCGGAGTTCCACGTTATTTTCTTATTTGATAGATGCTGGGCTAGTAAAATCAAACTGACTGATTCCTTCCTTTCCTGCAAATAAGTTTTCAAACGGCAGCCATCATGCTCTTAATAGAAGGGCTCACCCCAAGAGAGGCGAGAAACTCTCTCCCCTCCATCAGTCCGCTCAGAAAGTGCGTTCAGCTAAACTCGCGAGTGAAACTCAGCTCCTCCTGGGCGCCGCTATGGTCACTCCAGATACTGCTTCCGGGGTCAAGGCTGGCAGCTCCTTCCGGTTGCCGCAGTGACCCGGAAGAGTTAGTGAGTGAGCGGCAGGCATAAAGTGGCTGTTGAACTGGGCGGTGGATCGGAGTTTACATCAAAACATCCGTCTGCATCTCACATCAAGCTGATATCTTGAGGAAAAAAAAAGTAAACAGGTTAGAGTCGAGAAGGGTCAATGCTTTAAACACCAGGATCGATGGGTAAGGCCAGACAGAGGGTGGGGGTCAGGATTGAGCTGGCAACTACATCCCTACCTCATCTTACTCCTAACCAACACCAACTCTTGTTTTCCACCAAAGCCAAACTGTGAACATTGAAGCAAAATATGATTTTCAGTCAGGCAAAGAGACACCAACAGCCAAAACAATTTCAATTCCAGGATTGATGAACCAGTCCACCTTGTGGTCTGGAACCCATATCTGAAACCATGGATAGCTTCTCCTTGCCACAGTTGGGAGGAGTGTGATCATCACTACTTAATTTGTGTACTCCTTCGACTGCTTTGCAGATATTTAAAAGGCAGATCAAATTTCCCATTGGTAAAGGGTGGCGCAGTGGCTCAGTGGTTCGCACTGCTGCCTCACAGCACCAGCCTCAGTGACTGTGTGGAGTTTGCACATTCTCC
>NW_025160351.1:0-1534 GCF_004010195.1 Chiloscyllium plagiosum
TTATTTCTCACATACGTGTAAAATGCCTTTTGATTCTCCCTAATCCTTCCTGCCAAGTCCTTTTCCTGCTCCCTCCTGGCTCTCCCCAGAGCATTTTTGCGCTCCTTCCTCGCCTGGCTGTCATCCTCTAGAGCTGAGTTTGCTTCCTCCACCTTCAGAAAACTGCCTTATTTCTTTTGACGAGAAACTCCTCCGCTCTCGTCATCCAAGGTTCCTTTATCTTACCCCTTCTTGCGTATCTCAGAGGAACACATTTATGCATCACTCGCAACAGTTGTTCCTTAAACAGTATCCACATGTCTATAGTGCCCTTTCCATGGAACAATTGCTCCCAGTCCATGCTTCCCAACACACGTCTGATAGTATCATAGTTTCCTTATCCCCAATTAAATATCCTCCCATTGTGCCTGATTCTCTCCTTTTCCGTAGCTATGTAGAATGTGAGGCAGTTGTGGTCACTATCACCAAAATGCTCTCCCATCGCATGATCTGATACCTGCCCCGGCTCGTTTCCGAGCACCAAGTCTAGAATGGTCTCTCCCCTCGTCGACCTGTCAACGTACTGAGTTAGGAAACCCTGCTGAACACAGATTACAGAAACAGCTCCTTCCAAACCATCTGCTTGAAGGAGTTTCCAATCAACAATGGGAAAGTTAAAGTCATCCATTACCCTCCTCGATAATGGTAACTTCTGTATCTGTGATACCCTCTCTGATTAGCAGTGCCACACCCCCTCCTCTTTCCCCCTCCCTATTCTTTTTAAATGTTCTAAACCCTGGAACATCCAGGAACCATTCCTGCCCCTGAGAAACCCACGTCTCTGTTATGGCCACAACAGCATAGCACCAGGTACTGATCAATGCTCTAAGCTAATCACTTTTATTCCTGATACTCCTTACTTTAAAGCAAACACACTCTAACTGATCCCTTGGTTCTTTCCCAAGAAATTCCTTCCCACTGGCTGCGCTACCTCTTGCTATTGCATCATCTCCATGAACTCTCACCACCGGTATATGGCTCAGGTCCCCACCACCCTTCCATACTAGTTTAACCCTCCTGAACGACTCAAGCAAACCTTCCATCCAGGACGTTGGTCCCCTTCCAGTTCAGTTGCAACCCGTTCTTCACATACAGATCCCACCTTCCCCAGAAGGCAACCCAATTATCTACATACCTGAAGCCCTCACTCCTACACCAGCTGTGCAGCCATGTGTTAAGTCGCGCCCGCTCTCTGTTCCTCGCCTCTCTATCTCGTGGCACCGGTAGTAAACCCTGAAATCACTTTTTACATCCGCAATCCTTTTCCTGGCCATTTCATTGGTGGCAATATGAAACACGATTTCTGGCAGTTCGCCCTCCCCTTTCAGAATCTTCTCCATCCGATCGGAGACGTCCCGGACCCTGGCACCAGGGAGGCAACATACCTTCCGAGAATCCCGATCCTGACCACTAAACCTCCTGTCAATTCTCATAACAATCACATCTCCTACAACTAGCGCTTTTCTGCCCCCTTCCGTTCTAGGCCACAGTGTCA
>NW_025160352.1:0-1534 GCF_004010195.1 Chiloscyllium plagiosum
CTACATTTCCCTGTATCCCATTCCTCCTGACCTTGTGAATGAACCTACCATGGGGAACCTTATCAAATGCCTTGCTGAAGTCCAGATACACCACATCCACCGCTCGACCCTCATCAACTTTTCTAGTAACATCCTCAAAGAACTCGAGAAGGTTTGTGAGGCATGACCTGCCCCTCACAAAGCCGTGCTGACTGCATTTAATCAAGCCATGCTCTTCCAGATGGTCATAAATCCTATCCCTCAGAATCCTTTCTAACACCTTGCAGACGACAGACGTGAGACTGACTGGTCTGTAATTGCTGGGGATTTCCCTATTTCCTTTCTTGAAGAGAGGAATTACATTTGCCTCTCTCCAGTCCTCAGGTACGACTCCAGTGGAGAGTGAGGTTGCAAAGATCTTCACAAGTGGCGAAGCAATCACATTTCTCGCTTCCCAAAGCAGCCGAGGACAAATCTGGTCTGGCCCTGGCGACTTGTTAATCTTAATGTTTGTCTAAACTTTCAGCACATCAGCTTCCTCAGTCTCTATCCGTTCCAGCATGCTTACCTGCTCCTCAATGGTTTCATTCACTACAAGGTCCTTTTCTTTAGTAAAGACAGAAGCAAAAAACTCGTTTAGGGCTACCTCTACCTCCTCAGACTGATCGGTCCCACTCTTTCTTTAATCATTCTCTTATTCCTCAAATACGTGTAAAATGCCTTTGGATTCTCCCTAATCCTTCCTGCCAAGCCTTTTTCGTGCACCCTCCTGGCTCTCCTCAGAGCTCCTTCCTCGCCTGCCTGTAATCCTGTAGAGCTGAGCAATACCCTTGCTTCCTCCACCTTACGTAAGCTGCCTTCTTTCTTTTGATGAGAAGCTCCTCCACTCTCATCATCCAAGGTTCCTTTAGCCTACCCCTTCTTGCCTGTCTCAGAGGGACACACTTATGCATCACTCACAACAACTGTTCCTTAAACACTCTCCAAATGTCTGTAGTGCCCGTTCCATGGAACAATTGCTCCCAGTCCATGGTTCCCAACTCACGTCTGATAGTACCATAGTTTCCTCTTCCCCAATTAAATATCCTCCCATTGTGCCTGCTTCTCTCCTTCTCCATAGCTATGTAGAATGTGAGGCAGTTGTGGTCACTATCACCAAAATGCTCTCCCACCGCAAGATCTGACATCTGTCCTGGCTCATTGCCGAGCACCAAATCCAAAATGGCCTCTCCCCTCGTCGGCCTGTCAACGGACTGAGTTAGGAAACCCTCCTGAACACACCTTACAAAAACAGCTCCTTCCAAACCAACTGCTCGAAGGAGGTTCCAATCAAGATTGGGAAAGTTAAAGTCACCCATTATAACAACCCTACTACATTCACACTTTTCCAAAATCTGCCGAATTATGTTTTCTTCAATCTCCCTGCTGCTATTGGGGGGCCTGTAGTAAACCCCTAATGAGGTGACTGCTCCCTTACTGTTCCTAATTTCCACCCATACTGACTCAGTAGGCAGACCCTCCTCGACCTCAAGAAAGAGACTTTGTGGAGTGCCTC
>NW_025160353.1:0-1534 GCF_004010195.1 Chiloscyllium plagiosum
CCTATACTGCACAATCACACCCCTTCCTATACTATCACATCCCTCCTACACAGTGACATCACATCCATCCTTATACTTTGCAGTCACTTCCCTCCCTATACTGTGCTATCACATTCCTCCCTAAACTATGCGATCACATCCCTCCCTATACTGTGCTATCACATCCCTCCCTATACTGTGCTATCACATCCCTCTCTATACTGCGGTATCACATCCCTCCCTATACTGCGCTATTACATCGAACCCTATACTGCGCAATCCCATCCCTCCCTATACTGTGCTGTCACATCCCTCCCTATACTGTGCTATCTAATCACTCCCTATACTGTGCTTTCACATCCCTCCCTATACTGTGCTATTACTTTCCTCCCGAAACTGTTCTATCAAATCCCTCCTACACAGTGACATCACATTCCTCCCTATACATTAATATTACATCCCTCCCTAAACTGTGCTATCACATTCCTCCCTATACTGTTCTATCACATCCCTCCTACACAGTGACATCACATCCATCCTTATACTGTGCTATCACATCCCTCCCTATACTGTGCTATCACGTCCCTCCCTATACTGTGCTATCACATCCCTCCCTATACTGCGTTATAACATCCCTCCCTATACTGCGCTATAACATCCCTCCCTATACTGTGCTATAACTTCCCTCCTATACTGTGCAATCGCATCCCTCCCTATACTGTGCTACCACGTCCCTCCCTATACTGGGCGATCACATCCTTCCTATACTGCACAATCGCATCGCTCCCTATACTGTTCTATCACATCCCTCCTACACAGTGACATCACGTCCATCCTTATACTGTGCAGTCACTTCCCTCCCTATACTGTGCTATCACATCCCTCCCTATATTGTGCTGTCACATCACTCCCTATACTGTGCTATCACATCGCTTCCTATACTGTACTATCACATCCCTCCCGATATTGTTCTATCACATCCCTCCCTATACTGTGCTATCACATCCCTCCCTTTATTGTGCTGTCACATCACTCCCTATACTGTGCTATCACATCACTTCCTATACTGTACTATCACATCCCTCCCGATATTGTGCTATCACATCCCTCCCGATACTGTGCTATCACATCGCTTCCTATACTGTACTATCACATCCCTCCCGATATTGTGCTATCACATCCCTCCCTATACTATGCTTTCACATCCCTCCCAATACTGTGCTGTCACATCCCTCCCTTGAAAGTATTATTACATCCCTCCCTATACTGTGCTATCACATCACTCCCTATACTGTGCTTTCACATCCCTCCCAATACTGTGCTGTCACACCCCTCCCTGTACTGTGCTATCACATCCCTCCCTATACAGTATTATTACATCCCTCCCTATAGGGATGGATGTGATAGCACAGTATAGGGAGGGATGCGATCCCACAGTATAGGATGGATGTGATGTCACTGTATAGGAGGGATGTAATCACACAGTTTAGGGAGGGATGTACTATCACATACCTCCCGATATTGTGCTATCACATCCCTCCCTATACTGTGCTAT
>NW_025160354.1:0-1534 GCF_004010195.1 Chiloscyllium plagiosum
GGGAGTTTACCGGTGGAGCAGAACAGGGCAGGGCTGGGGAGAGATTTGGCTTCAATGTTAAAGGTACTTTATAAATATAATTTGTTTGTTCTTATTGCACGGTGAGAAGCAGTCAACACTGAATTCCTTGCATTTCCAGACACCTGTTACATGTTCAAGTACCTGTACAGCTTTCTGTCTGGCCTCCTCTAGCTGCCTCTGACTTGCAGCAGCTTCCTGCTCGGCCTTCAGCTTCAGCAGGGCTATGTCGTGCTCATGTCTCTGCTGTTGGGCCTGGACACAAACAAAGATTAAATAGGAACCATCACTCTACATTCAACTGCTCTGCTCTGTGAAAAACTGGTATTTAAATTTGCAGTGTCCAGAGAGAGAGAGTAACAATTGAAATGCAAAGGCACCAAAATCTTAAGAGTAACAAATGACAATATTTTAATCAATTAATTTTCAGATCAAAAAACATTTTCTCATAAATCTCATCATAATGGCATAAATTTTATAAAGCTGAAATTTCTTGAAAACTTGGCAAGTTTGCCCTGATTCTATCAGTCAACTTGTAAAGTGCAGTCATGCGCAGGTTCGATGCTAATATCTGCACATTTAAGATTAGGCATTGTCCTGGTACAACACAACACAAGGGTAAGTAAATTTAATCTTTAGTTTTGGAAAAATCTTTGTTTGCCTGATGTAACTGAAGAACGTTGCTCAGAATATTGCCTGGTTTGGAAAACGAGCGCAGTCATTATCACTGAAGACAATTTTACAAAATCATTTCTGAAACAGCACAAGGCATAGACCCGTACCTTTAGGATCTGAGCCAACGACACAGTCTCTTGTTGAGCAAGGGCTACTCCCCGAGTCGTGTCTATCTCCGATAGCTGACAGATGGACTCTTCTATAGCATCCAAGTAAGTGTGTTGAGCAGTCATGTGGTGTTGGACACTTGGCGGGGAGCTGAGCATCGAGGCTGCAATAACCAAAATGAAAAGTGTAATTACAATTTTTACAATTAGTTAAATAACGCATTGGGATCATGAGGTTAACTGCACGCCTCTCCAGGATTCAAAACAAGTTCAGGAACTGCATAAAAAATGACAAGATTCACAGGATACAACAAATAGCAAAGCGTGCAGAAGATCCAAACCCAATCATTGTATTTGGGTCCTGGTGAAAGATCAGGAATGCAACAAAGGTTCACCAGACTTGTTTCCAGGACATTCTCATGGGGAGAGATTGGGAAAACTGGACCTGCATTCTCCAGCATTTTGAATTGATTTCATTGAAATCTACGAAATACTTAAAGGGTGGATGTCGGTAACATTTCCCCCGTTGGGGAGTCTAGGACTGGTGGGACCACTTAAAAATGAGAGCATGTCACTTCGGTCTGAGCTGATGACAATTCTGTTGCTGCTTCAGGGTCATGAACCTTTGGAATTCACTACCACAGAGAGCTGTGAAAGCATAGTCATCAAGTATGTTTTATGTAAAAATTGACAGGATTTGTTTTCCAACAGTGTATGGGGTCATGGGAACAGGG
>NW_025160355.1:0-1534 GCF_004010195.1 Chiloscyllium plagiosum
AGGGTAGTGACTGCTGTGCCGTTATTCATGAAGAGCTACAAATAAAAACCGGGGAACTATAGACCAGTAAACCTAAAATCTGTAGCAGGTAAGTTACTTGAGAAGATTCTGAGGGAGAAGATATACATGCATTTGGAAAGGCAGGGCCTTGTGAATGGGATATTATGGCTCACAGATTTGTAAGACTGCTTTGATGAAGTGACCAGTAACTTTGTAAAAACAATGACTGCAGATGCTGGAAATCAGATTATGGATTAGTGATGCTGGAAGAGCACAGCACTTCAGGCAGCATCTAAGGAGCTTCGAAATCGACGTTTCAGGCAAAAGCCCTTAATCAGGGACCAGTACCTTTGGCAAGGGCATGGTTTTATATATAGTCTATATGGATTTCAGTAAGGCCTTCAATAAGGTTCCACATGGTACGCTGCTCTGGAAGGTTAGATCACATGGAATTGAGGGGGAGCTGGTAAATTAGGTCCAAAATTGGATTGATGATAGGAAGAAGAGGGTAATCGTGGAAGGATGCTTGTCAGATTGGAGGCCTGTGATGAGTGAAATGCCTCAGGGGTCGGTGCTGGGACCATATATTCATATATTACACATATCTATGATTTAGATGAGAATGTACAGGCATGATTTGTAAGTTTCAAGGTGACACTAAAATAGGTAGTATCGTGGACAATGAGGAAGGTTATCAGAAATCTCAGAAATTACAGCAGTACCTTGATCAGGTAGGGAAGTTGGCCGAGAAATGGTAAATTGAGTTTAATTCAGATAAGTGTAAGTCCTTGCATTTTAGAAAGTCAAACAAAGGCAGGAGTTTCATGGTGAATTGCAAGGCCTTAAGGAGTGCAGGGGAACAGAGTGACCTTGGAATTCAGGTGCATGGTTTTCTGTAATTAGAGTCCCAGGTAGACAAGGCACTGAAAAAGGTATTTGACTCACTGGCCTTCATCAGTCAGAACAGTGAGTATCGAAATTAGTGAGTTACGTTGCAGTTATACAAGATTTTGGCGAGTCCATACTTGTAGCGTCATGTTCAGTTTTGTTCACTTTGCTCGAGGAAATATGTTCTTAAACTGGAAAGAATGTTGCCAAGACTCAATGGTCTGAGTTATAGTGAGAGGTTAAACAAGCTCGGAGTTTGTACTTTAGAATGTATGAGGCTGAGGGGGATCTGATGGTAGTGTATAAGATTATGGGACGCATGGATAGAGTCAATGCACTCAGTCTTTTTTTCCCCAGGATTGGGCAATCACGGACTGGAGGGCATCAGCAACAACACGTTTGATTGGAAACAGTCAGTGGTAACGTGGGAAAAGATTGGAGGGCAGAATGGTTAATGGTTATTCCTAGTTATTGTACCACTATATCCGAAAAGGGACAATGATTTGATATAAGGTTAACACAGTTTTTTTTTAAAAAATGTGTCCCACAATGACAGAAGGATGTCCCTTTCCATTTACAGTTGAAACTTTATTGCTGGAACAGCACAGCAGGACAGGCAGCATCCAGGGAACAGGAGACTCGACGT
>NW_025160356.1:0-1534 GCF_004010195.1 Chiloscyllium plagiosum
ATCTAGTCGCAAGAGGTAGACTAGGCAAAACATAACAAGTTGTGAAGAAAGGATGAGGTTAATGCATTAATGAGACATTACGTGGATCTGACGATCAAAAGTTGGAGTCCAGTTGAGTGGAGCTGAGAATAAGCAAGTAGCAGCAATCATTAGCAGGAATTCTTTTCCATGCACCAACCAGTGATGGTAATGCAAATGTGATTACAGTCAGGACACTGAATGTACTTGTTGCAAAGGCAGTATAGTGACTGTATGTGACAGTTGTCTCCATTGCAACTGGATAACTAATGAGTATCAGGGCTGGAATGGATGGATTCCTGAATTGTATACGAGATGGTTTTTTATAATATCATATCAAGGAACCATCAACAAAATTGTCTTGTGTAGATCAAATGCTGTGTAATAATAAATATCCAATAATGCATTATAAACGGGTTTTCTGAGCAGAGACCTATAATGTTATGCAAGACATACTGAGTTTGAGTTCAGACTATGAGATGTAGGAGCGGAATTAGGCCATTTTGCCCATTGCGTATGCTCTGCCCTTCAGTCAGATCATGGTTGATCTGATGATCCCCTATTCTATTTACGTGCCTTTTCTACAAAACTCTAGTTTCTCTGTTTAATTAAAATCTGACCATCTCTGATGTAAATATTCTGAAGGACGCAGCCTCGGCAGCCCCCTGGAGTCAGGAATTCCCACAGAGCCATTATCCTCTGAGTGAAGACATTCCTCCTCATCTCCATCTTATATGGGTGAGCCCTTGCTGGGGCTTTCAGCCGTCTGGTTACAGATTCTCTCACAATTGAAATGAAAGGGAGTGACAAATATAATTATTGCAGATGAAATGAAAATTGGTGGAGTTGGGATTAATAAGGTGATCCAAGCTTGCAGGAGGTTACAGATCAGTTGGAAAGATGTGCAGAGAAATGGCAAATTGAGTTTAATCTGAACAAGTGTGAGATGATGTCAAAGTCAAGATGAAAGTTAGGATACTGAGGGACATTGATATACAGAAGGATCTTGGTGCAAGTCAGTAACTCCCTGAAAATGGCAACAGAAGTGTTTCAGATGGGAAAGAAGGCAAATGGAACACTGGCCTTCATCGGTTACAACGTTGGGTATAGTGGGTTGCATCTGATGATGGAATTGTACAAAATTTCTGTTTGACCACATTTGGAGCACTGGGAGCAGTTGTCATCTCCACACAAGATGGGGGAAGGGGAGGCTTTGGAGAGGGTACAAAAGGAGTTTATCAGCATGTTACCTGTTTTATGTTTTTAAGGTTGTGTTAGGTGTTAAGAGGAAATTAAACAAAGTTGGAATGCTTTGTGAGACTATCAGAGGCTGACAGGTGACCAGGTACAGGGATATAACGTTAGGACAGGGACAGATAATGTGGATAGTCAGAATCTCTTTTCCAATGTGTAAGTTTAAAATACTAGAGCGCAGAGGTTTAAGGTGAGAAAGAGAAAGTTTAAATGAGGTGCGTGAGGCAAGTTTTTTTTCTTTACAGAGAGTGGAAGTTTTCGA
>NW_025160357.1:0-1534 GCF_004010195.1 Chiloscyllium plagiosum
TGATTCTAAATCATGGTGCTCAGTTGGAGTGCTGGTGCATACACAATGGACCGAATGTCCTTATTCTGTGCTGTAACCACCTCTGTGATTTTTGTGTGTGTCAAGGTAAGTGATAGAGGGGGCTGGGTGACAAAGAGAGACACCGTTGTACTTCAGATGTGCAAGCCCTGATTAGACTCTCTCTTGGTCACCATATCTCAGGTGAGAGGGTGAGGATACAGCACATGTTCACCAGGACTTGAGAGGGTTACATTATGAAGGCATGATTTTACTGATGGGTAACCTGACCGAATAGTTTAAAATCTTAGAAGAATTTGAGAGGGTTTTGAGGATGTTTCAAAATTAAGTTAGAATTTGGCCATTGTGGTTAGGAATGAGGAAATGTCGTTTCATATAAAGGGAGTGGACTTCTGAAATACTCTCCTCCAATTGACTTCGGACAACAGGAGCTTTCAAAATTTGAGATTGATAGACTTTTATGTCAGGATACAGAGTGTTCTGAAACTAAGGAGGTCATAGTTTTTGGGTATGCCAACAATGTTTGGTAGAGCGGAGTTTGAGGTGATGAATAACCTACTGCAGTTCCTGTGATTTTATTCTGCTCCATTTACATTGTGACACAGAAAATAGGAGCAGTAGTAGGCCATTCGGCCCTTTGAGTGTGCTGCACCATTCAATACGATCATGGCTCTCTCTCTCTTTCACTGCCCCGTGTTCCCTCCCTCACTTTCTGCCCCATGCTCCCCCTCTGTAAAGACTGTGGCGCTGGAAAAGCACAGCAGGTCAGGCAGCATCCGAGGAGCAGGAGAATCGACGTTTCGGGCATAAGACATTCATCAGGAAGGGCTTCCCCCTCTCTCTATGTTTTCCCTCTCTCTATCTTTCTCTGCCCAGTGTTCCCCCCCCCCCCCCGCCCCACTCCTCTCTGCTCCATGCTGCCTCCGTCTCTCTCTGCCCCGTGTTCCCTTTCTCACTCTCCATTTACACTGTGACACAGAGAATAGGAGCAGGAGTAGGCCATTCGACCCTTCGAGCCTGGTCCACCATTCAATACGATCATGGCTGATTGTCCAACTCAGTGACTTGTTCCTGCTTTCTCATCATAACCTTTGATCTCTTTAACCCTAAGAACTAAATCTATCTCCTCTTGAATTAATTTAATGTTTTGGCATGAACTGCTTGCTATGGTAGTGAATTCCACAGGCTGACCACTCTCTGGGTGAAGACATTTCTCCTCATCTCGGTCTTCAATGGCATACTCCATCTCCTTAGACCAGGACCCATGGTTCTGGACTCCCTGTGGTCATCAAGAACATCTTTCCTGCATTTACCCTGTCTACTCCTGTTCGAATTTTACAGGTTTTTATCAGATCCTCCTTCATTCTTCTAAACTCCATGAATATACCCCTAATCAACCCAGTTCTTTCTTCATATGTAACTCTGGTAGTTCATCAGAAATCAGTCTGGTGACTTTTGAAATACATCCTTATTTTTTGCGATTGTCATGTAAATAACCATCTTGCGTCAGGGTGTG
>NW_025160358.1:0-1534 GCF_004010195.1 Chiloscyllium plagiosum
CCGCACTGTAAGTAATCTAAGTAATCTAATCTAAATAACCTGAGGGCATAGGTTTCGGGTGAGAGGGGAAAGATATAAAGGAGACCTAAGGGGAAACATTTTCACACAGAGGGTGGTATGTGTATGGAATGAGCTGACAGTGGAAGTGGTGGTGGCTAATACAATTGCAACATTTAAAAGGCATCTGGATGGGTATATGAATAGGAAGGGTTTGGAGGGATATGAGCCGGGTGCTGGCAGGTGGGACTAGATTAGGTTGGGACAGCTAATCGGCATGGACGACTTGGATCGGAGGGTCTGTTTCCGTGTTGTACATCTCTGTGACTATTACAGCACCAATTTTGATGTCACCTGGAAACTTACTAACCATACCTTGCTTACTAACTATGTTCACATCCAAATCATCTGTATAAACAACAAAAGGCACTGGACAAACACAGCATCACATTTACGGCACACCGCTGGCCACAGGCCTCTAGTCTGAAAAGCAGCCCTCAACCATCACACTCTGTCTCCTACCATTAAGCCAGATGAGGAGATACTGAACGAGCATTTTGCATCAGTTCTCCCTGTATTCCATGTGATCTAACCTTGTTAACCAGTCTCCCATCAGAAACCTTGTCGAATGCCTTATTGAAATCCATACAGATCACATACACCGCTCTGCCCTCATCAATCCTCTTTGTTACTTCTTCAACAATGCAATCTAGTGAGTGACACATGATTTCCTACACACTAAGCCATGTTGACTATCCCTAATCAGTCCTTACCTTTCCGAATACTTTCAAATCCTGTCCCACAAAATTCCTCTAACAGCTCACCCACTGCGATGTCAGGCCACTTGGTCTTTCGCTCCCTGGCTCCGCCTTTCCTCATTAGTGGCAACACATTAGCCAATCCCCAGTCTACTGGCACCTCACCTGTGACTATCGAGTATACAAATATATCAGCAAGGGGCCCAGCAATCACTTCCCTAGCTGCCCACAAAGTTATCGGGTACATCTGATCAGGTCCCAGGGATTTATCCACCTGTATGCATTTTATTCAACACCTTCTCCTCTGTAATATGGACACTTTTAAAAATATCGCTGTTTATTTCCTTAAGTCCTCGAGCTTCCAAATCCTTCTCCACAGTAAACACTGATGCAAAATACTCATTTAGTATCGCCCCATCTCCTGTCACTCTCCACATAGGGAGCCTTGCTTATTTTTAAGGGGCCCTATTCTCTCCCTTGTTACGTTTTTGTCCATAATGTATTTGTAGAATCCCTATCAAAGCTATCTCATGTCCCTGTTCTGCCCTCCTGATTTCCCTCTTAAATGCACTTCCACTGCCCATATCCTTCTAAGGATTCACTCGATCCCTGCTGCCTATACCTGATTTGAAGAGTGTGGCGCTGGAAAAGCACAGCCGGTCAGGCAGCATCCACGGAGCAGGAGAGTCAACATTTCAGGCATATCTATACCTGACATCTGCTTCCTTCTATTTTTTGACCAAAACCTCAATTTCTCCCGTCGTCCAGCATTCCCTACA
>NW_025160359.1:0-1534 GCF_004010195.1 Chiloscyllium plagiosum
TTAGCATGGCCAATGCACCCTAACCTGCACATCTCTGGGCACTATGGGACAATTTAGCATGTCCAATCCACCCTAACCTACACATCACTGCACACTATGGGACAATTTAGCATGGCCAATCCACCCTAACCTGCACATCCCTGAACACTATGGGATAATTTAGCACGGCCAATCCACCCTAACCTACACACCCTTGGGCACTATGGGACAATTTAGCATTGCCAATCCACCCTAACCTGCACATCCTTGGGCACTATGCGACAATTTAGCACGGCCAATCTACCCTAACCTACACATCCCTGGGCACTATGGGACAATTTAGCACGGCCAATTCACCCTAACCTTCACATCCCTGCACACTATGGGACAATTTAGCATGGCCAATCCACCATAACCTGCACATCCCTGGGCACTATGGGACAATTTAGCATGGCCAATCCACCCTAACCTGCACATCCCTGGACACTATGGGACAATTTAGCATGGCCAATCAACCCTAACCTACACATCCCTGCCCTCTATGGGACAATTTAGCACGGCCAATCCACCCTAACCTGCTCATCCCTGGACAGTATGGGACAATTTAGCATTGCCAATCCACCCTAACCTGCACATCCCTGGGCACTATGGGACAATTTAGCACGGCCAATCCACCCTAACCTGCATGCCTTTGGGCACTATGGGACAATTTAGCATGGCCAATCCACCCTAACCTGCACATCCCTGGACACTATGGGACATTTCTCATGGCCAATCCACCCTAACCTACAAATCCCTGGGCACTATGGGACAATTTAGCATGGCCAATGCACCCTTACCTGCACATCGCTGGGCACTATGGGACAATTTAGCATGGCCAATCCACCCTAACCTACACATTCCAGGGCACTATTGGATAATTTAGCATGGCCAATCCACCCTAACCTGCACATCCCTGGACACTATGGGACAATTTAGCATGGCCAATCCACCCTAACCTACACATCCCTGGGCACTATGGGACAATTTAGCATGGCCAACCCACCCTAACCAACACATCACTGGGCACTATGGGACAATTTAGCATTGCCAATCCACCCTAACCTGCACATCCCTGGGCACTGTGGGACAATTTCGCATGGCCAACCCACCCTAACCTGCACATCCCTGGACACTATGGGACAATTTAGCATGGCCAATCCACCCTAACCTGCACATCCCTGGGCACTATGGGACAATTTAGCATGGCCAATCCACCCTAACCTACACATCCCTGGACAGTATGGGACAATTTAGCATGGCCAATCCACCCTAACCTGCACATCCCTGGCACTATGGGGCCATTTAGCCTGGCCAATCCACCCTAACCTGCACATCTCGGGGCACTATGGGGCAGTTTAGCATGGCCAATTCAACCTAACCTACACATCCCTGGGCACTATGGGACAATTTAGCATGGCCAATCCATCCTAACATGCACATCGCTGGGCACTATGGGACAATTTAGCATGGCCAATCCATTCTAAGCTGCACATCCCTGGACACTATGGGACAA
>NW_025160360.1:0-1534 GCF_004010195.1 Chiloscyllium plagiosum
AAAGGTGGGGTTGAAAGTGATAGATGACGAAGGGAGACAGAACGCCTCATCTACTGCATCCATGAAACCCAATGTGGTTTTCTCTACATTGGCGAAGCAGGAGGTCTACTTGTGGATCATTTCAGCGAACATCTCTGGGACAGCCACATTGAACAAATCCATCACCTTTAACTCCCCTTCCCACTCTGACAAGAACATGAGGGTCCTGGGCCTACTCCATCACCAAACCCGAGCCACCAGACGCCTGGAGGAAGAAAGCCTCATCTTCTGTCTTGGGACCCTCCATCCACAGGGGATCATAGTGGATTTCCCAATTTCCCCATTTCCCCTAATCCCATCTTATCCCACTCCAAACTTCCAAATCAGCACCGTCTTTTTGAACGTTCCGATGTGTCCACCTTCCTCCCTATCAATCTGATCCACCCTCCTCTCCGACTAGCACTTTCAACCCCACCTTCATCTTCCTATTAGATGAAAGGAGGCAGCTTAGAAAAATGCCAAGTGTTGCAGTAAGCCAGTGGATTCAGAGAAATGTAGGACCCAGCAAAGGATGACCAAGAAACTGTGGAGAAAACCAGAAAGAGAAAAAGCGTACAAATGAAAGAAAAACATAAAGACTGCTAAAAAGCGTCTATCAATGTATGCAAAAAAAAACTAAAAACAAGGTCAAATGTGGAACAGTTGGTATGTGTTCAGGATAATTTATTGCAGAGAACAGAGAAATCGCAGGGAAAAGAAACAGTTTCTTTGTGTCTAACTTCATGGAAGAATGTCCAGAAATTCTTCCAGAAATACTAACTGACCATGGGACTTGTGTAAGTAAAGTCTAAGACCATTCTTATCAATGTTGAGATCGTCTTTGAAAAGAAAGCTGGATTTAGTATTTATAAATCTGACAGATTGGATGCACATCATACAAAAATTTCAGAGGAAGCAGCAATTGACATGTTGATTGCATTGCGGACTTTCACTTTACTTTCCGATACATTGCCAAAAGGCATTTAGCCAATCAGGATAAGGCAAAGGCTATAAATATTATCCAATAGTTTAAGAAAGGATGAATTTGGAGAATGGTGAACTACAGACCAGTTATCTTGTCATCCGCAGTCATGAATCTGTTGTACTCGATTACAAAGAACATGCTACTAGATATTTAGAAGGTAATAACATAACTGGGGAGTGTGAGAATGTATCGATGAAAGGAAAACCAGAAGTGAAAAACATATTTTTGGAATGGTTTGAAGATAGTTCTTGTGGACATAGGCAATGATGAACCATTGGATAACGTATAGTTGGATATTCATGAGCTTTTTTTGAAGAACTCACACAGCAAGTTCATAAGAAAAATTAAAGCGAGAGGTATTGGGAAGAACATATGCAAATGGAAAAGTAAAAATTAGGTTTACATTCATGTGAATGTAATTGGAAGATAGAGGGTGTCGTGCACCAGTTGCATCGAGCGTTGGTGAGACTAAACGTGGAATATTGTGTATCGTTCGGAGTCCAAATCTAAGAAAGAATATATTGACTGCAG
>NW_025160361.1:0-1534 GCF_004010195.1 Chiloscyllium plagiosum
GGTTACAGAGTTAGGGTGGAATGCTGTTCCGATAGTTGGTATGGTCTCATGGGCCGAAAGGCCTGCTTCCACACTGTGGGGATTCTGTCACTGAGTATCGGGGTTAGGAGGTCACGTTGTGGCTGAGTAGGGCATTGGTGAGGCCAGTTTTAGAATACTGCATTCAATTGTGGTCTCCCTGATTTCAGAAAGATGTTATCAGAATAAGACTCAACCTCTTAATGGCAAGTTCCTGGAAAGTGTTGACAAACAAACAGACCATGCAGTGTAGGTTGATAGTTCCTTGAAAGTGTGGTTGAAGGTCGACAGGTCGGTGTAGGTGGTGTGCTGTATGCTAGCTGGTATTGGGCAGTGCATTGAGGATAGGAATTGGGAGATCATGTTTCGGTTGTACAGTTTATTGGCTCGGCCACTTTTGGAATCCCCAGACTGCTTCCAATTCCAGTCTCCTTGTTACAGGAAAAATGTTGGGAAACTTGCAAGAATTCAGAAAAGTTTTTCCAGGGTGTTGCCAGTATTGGAACATTTGAACCATAGGGAGAGGCTGAATAGGCTGAGGCTATTTCCCTGCAGCACTGGACACTTTAGGTGGCTTTATCGAACTTTATAAAATTATGAGGAGCAATGATAGGGTGACTAGTCATGGTTTCTTTGTTCCCAGGGTAGGGGAGACCAAGCAAACGTGAATCTTTTTTCCAATGTGGAAATGACAAATTCTAGAGGAGAGATGGCAAGTTTAAAGGATGTGAAAACCGAAACAACTGAAGATTCTGTAAACCAGGAAGAGAAACAGAAGTTTCTGGAAAAGCTCAGCAGGTCTAACAGCAGGTGCGAAAGTAAATTAGAGTTAATGTATCTGAGGAAGGGTGACCAGACCAGAAACTTTAACTGATTTTTCTTCACAGATGCTACATGACCCGCTGAGCATTTCCAACAACATCTGTGCAAGTTTAAAGTTTAAAGGGAGTTGTTTGGAGTATATACCTGAGAGTAACTTTATAAAGTGCGAGTCAGACCACATCTGGAGTAATGACAGACATTTTGGTCCCTTTATTTAAGGAAATACGTCATTTCATCAGAGGCATTTCACAGAAAAGTGACTGGGATAATCCCTGGTTAGCAGGGATTATTTTTTAAGAAAAGACTGAAGACGTTGGGACTCTACTCACTGGATTTGGGAAGAATGAGAGGGGATCTCATTGTAACATGCAGGATACTTAAGGAGTTTGACAGGGTAAATACTGAGTGGATGTTTCCCATCATAAGGGAGTCTGGAACCAGATTCTGAGTCAGTCACGGAATCATAAGTTCTGTTTTGGATTCGTCAAGTTTAAGGCAACACCGACATGAATGAGGGGTTTCATTAGCAATGGAGCTGGAATGAGGTGGAGATCAGCAACATTTTACGAGATTGGAATTCCTGGTGTTTGCGATTGTGTAGATGTCTGATCAGAAGGTCACCTTGGTGTCAGATATGAGAGCAATATTGTGAAGAGTGCCGTTCTGCCTCAGACAGTTCCCAGGGAGAGGGAAG
>NW_025160362.1:0-1534 GCF_004010195.1 Chiloscyllium plagiosum
GCTGTACACGGGGGGTATACTGTACATGGAGGTATACTGTACATGGGGTATACTGTACACGGGGTATACTGTACACAGGGTATACTGTACACAGGGATATACTGTACACGGAGTATACTGTACATGGGTATACTGTACATGGGGTATACTGTACACGGCGGTACACTGTACACAGGGGCATACTGTACAGGGGGTATACTGTACACGGGGGTCTACTGTACATGGGGGTATACTGTGCATGGGGGGTATACTGTGCACGGGAGGTATACTGTACAGGGGGAGTATACTGTACACGGGGAATATACTGTACACGGGAGTATACTGTACATGGAGAGTATACTGTACATGGGGGTACACTGTACACGGGGTATACTGTACACAGGGAGTATGCTGTACATGGGGAATATACTGTACATAGGAGTACATGGAGGGTATGCTGTAAACAGGGGTATACTATACATAGGGAGTATACTGTACATGGGAGTATACTGTACACGCGAGTATACTATACACCGGGGTATACTGTACATGGGGAGTATATTGTACACAGGGGTATACTGTACATGGGGAATATACAGTACACAGGGTATACTGTACACGGGGGGTATACTGCACACTGAGAGTATACTGTACACGGGGAGTATACTGTACACAGGGATATACTGTACATGGGGGGTTTCCTGTGCACGAGTATACTGTACACAGGAGAATACTGTACATAGGAAGTATACTGTACACAGACTATACTGTACACCAGGAGTATACTGTACACAGGGGTGTACTGTACACGGGGGTATACTGTACATAGTGAGTATACTGTACACAGCGGGTATAATGTACAGGGGAGTATTCTGTACATGGGGAGTATACTGCATATGGGGGTATACTGTACATGGGGAGTATACTGTACACGGGAAGTATACTATACACAGGGGTATACTGTACACTGGAGTATACTGTACATGGGGAGAATACTGTACATGGGGTATACTGTACATGGGTGTATACTGTACATGGGGGGTATGCTGTAAACAGGGGTATACTGTACACAGAGAGTATACTGTACATGGGGTATACTATACACGGGTGTATGCTGTACACGGAGGATATGCTGTAAACAGGAGTATACTGTACATGGGGAGTATACTGTCCACAGGAGGTATATTGTACACGGGCGTATACTGGACATGAGGGTATAATGTACACGGGGGTATACTGTTACAGGGGGAGTATACTCTACATGGGGAGTATACTGTACACGGGGAATATACAGTACACAGAGTTATACTGTACACAGGAAGTATACTGTACACAGGAAGTATACTATACACAGGTATACTGTACACGGGGTATATTGTACACGGGGGTATAATGTACATGGGGGTATACTGTACACGGGGAGTATACTGTAAATGGGGTTATAGTCTACCTGGGTATACGGTACACAGGCAATATAGACTATAAGATGTGTATACTGTCGGAGTTATACTCTGTAATAGTGTATAGAGTGTGTACACTGTGCTGGGTATACAAT
>NW_025160363.1:0-897 GCF_004010195.1 Chiloscyllium plagiosum
AGATGTGCAGCTTAGAGTGGATTGGCCATGATCGAGTGTCCATTGTTGAGAGAGCGTCCCCTTCATGGTAACCTCTGTCAGTGTGGGTAATTGAACCTGCACTGCTGGCCTCCCTCTGCATCACAGACCAGCCGTCCAGCCAACTGAGTGAGAGACAGTGTAACTGCTACAGACAGAAACAAGGACAGGCAAAGGGCAAGAGAAACTTTCATAATAAGGAAAATGGTACAATTCAGATAACAGTCCAGATAACAGTTGAGGGTAAAACTTCTCTGCTCAGAATTGTATTTCGTAACGGGACCAGTGTTTGGAACCAGTGTTTGGCTGAATACAATAAAATGAGACAAAGTGAAATAGCCAGACTTACTAATTGTAATTGGATATAAAATAAGTGCATATTTTTGCAGGACCTCGCGGGGCTGAATGACTGAAAGTTCCTGTACCTGAAAATGAGAATTCTTTGGAACACCATCTGGAATTTTCCATATTTAAAGTGTGTGTGTGTGTGAGAGAGACAGAGAGAGAGAGGGGGGGAGAGACGGCAGATACTGCACTAAGCTGGGTGGTGAGCTCAGACCATGCTCAGGCCTCCTCTAGGAAGAGAATGGAGCCCCTGTTCTAGCCCATCCACAAGGACCTCTGTGCCCCTGTTCAAAAGTCGTGGTGTTAGTTCCCCTTATCTGCCATGCTCGGAGTCAATTATGCAGGGTGGTTCCAAACTGAGGAATTACAACAGTGTGCCCATTGGCCTTTGAAAGATGGCATCAGTGTCAGTGATCATAGAATAGCCAGGGACATCAGTGCTATGGTGAGTCCCTCCAGCCATGTTGGGTTGCAGAATCGGGATGGCATTGAATGCGAGGAACACTATGAGATTGAGTGGTTAGTTAATGAGGT
>NW_025160363.1:917-1534 GCF_004010195.1 Chiloscyllium plagiosum
TTGTTAGATTCAGCCCAATGAGTCGAAGACTCTGATGACCCCACACCCAGTTACAAAGTTGCAGAACAAATGTTCATCTAAAACTCTCCTCATCTTTATTGACGCCAATATCCCCTTCAACTATCATTCCTAGGAATACTGGCTCATGTTGCAGGATGCTGTCGAAATGTCCTCATTTCAGCATTATGAAACCTGTGATCTTACTGGAAATTATCTCTCAATCTCCCGTTCGCTTTTTTCCCCCAAATCCTTTTGATTGTTGGTAGTGAAACTGATTTAACCGCCATCCCTCTCTGGTAGGAACTAGGGAATACGGAGTAGGCAATGAGGACTCTGTATCAGAGTGATCATCTAACTAGACGGGTCATTCAGAGGCACGGGCTGTGACTCCAAGGCAGTGTTTAAAATTCTACCACAGCCAATGACAGAGCTTAAATTCGAATGACAAAAATTGGAATGAAAGCTAATTTCACTCATGGAAACCACAAACCGTTCAGATTTATTTTTATTATTTCACTGATAGTCTTTGCTAAAGAAGCTTAACATTATTACCCAGTGTGAACTCTGTGTGACTTCAGACCCAAAACAACATTGTTGGCTCTATTTTGTCTTGACAA
>NW_025160364.1:0-1534 GCF_004010195.1 Chiloscyllium plagiosum
ACACACACACAATAGTGAGAAACAATTTGAGTATTAAACATAGTGAGATCTCAACATCAGTAAGAATAGTAAGGTTCTAAAAATAAGGGAGTTTAATTTTCCAAATACTGACTATGACTGCCATATTTAAAGATTTGGATGATGAATAATTTGTTAAATGAGTTCAAGAGAATTTTCGTTATCAATGCATAGATGTCACAAGTAGAGAGGGAGCAAATCCTGAACTTCATAGAATCCATACAGTGTTGAGACAGGTCATACAGCCGAGCGATTCCACACCAGCTCTTGGAAGAGGATCCCATCTGGACTAGTAGCCCACCCAATATTTCCCATGGCTAATGCCGTGGAGACAATATTGAGAATCAGCAGGAGACAGTTCTTCAAGAAGCAGGTTTTTTATTTGCAAACAAAAAGATCATGACACTTCGAAAGCAGATTCTCAAATGGCCACGAACCTCAGGGTCTGTGGATTTTATATCTTTATTTATCATGTTCCTGTTACCTTCTCAGCATGTCCAACTATATGAACCAAAGTACCTCACTCTGGCTACACAATAAGCCAGTGATGTTAGTTCTCATTATTTCTTTAGTTGTACATTCTACTTAAGTTATTCTTATATCATGGTTAGGTATTTATTGCTAACCTTTTGCAACAATGCTCTTTCATTCCAGACCCTACTACATACTTTCCTCATGCCATGATTAGACATTTATTATCACTTCTACTACAGTGATCTTCCATTCCAGACTAATCTGCCATGACAGATATTTAGCTATTCCAGCTATTATAATAGTCTCTTGTCTCAAGCTGATCTACTAACTATTAATTAGATATTTTAATGTAATGTCCCAAATATTTATGGTCCCAATCCTATCACAATAACACTTAACGGGAAAGCTACCTCTACTAACTGTTATCTCATCTTACCATAGTGACCTTTCAGCCTTAACTTTACTCTGCTAATTGGTGTAAGAGCATTCCACTGTTCTTAGCCCATCCTGCCTTCCACAGACCACAGATTGCCAGTCGTCTTCATGCTTTAACCCTTCCCATGCTTTCATGTTCTTTATTTTCCATACCACCTCACCCAACCTACACATCCGTGGACACTATGGTGAAATTTGGCATGGTTAACACACTCAAACTACACATTAGTGGACACTATGGAGTAATTTAGTATGGCTAACACACCCATCCTACACATTCGTGGATACTATGCTGTAATTTAGCATGGACAACCAACCCACCCCCCTATGCACATCCGTGCATACATTGGTGTAATTTATCATGGCTAACACACAAAAACCTCCTCATCCATGGACACTCCGGTATAATGTACCATACTGACACACTCAACATTTAATAAGATTTTCACGCCAGTCATCAACGCATAAAAGAGCTTCATTAAACTTATATTTAAGCTGCAAGTTCCCAGTTAATTAGACAGTCACGATTCACTATGCTGACTCTCTTGAGCAGAGAGAACCCAAAGCGGATTCAGATGAAATCCCTTTAAGTCATGCAATGTTTTAC
>NW_025160365.1:0-1534 GCF_004010195.1 Chiloscyllium plagiosum
CAGCATCTGCAGTCCTCACTTTCTCCTCCTTTCTCATTTGCCTAACACCAACCAGAATTTCTGCAAACTGCTATCAAATGTTTTCCAATCAATGTTTTTTCTGTCCAAAGCAAAGGAAAGCAATTGCACATTCATTGAAACAGAAAGCAAGCTAATGGTTTTCAAAGGCTGTTCTGGCCAATCTTAGAACTCTCATAATGCAAACAAATCCTCAGATCACTCCATGAATTCTCTCTGATACTAGTTTTCTCAAAAGAAAATCATGGCTCCAGAAATATTCATTGCTTAATTACTAGTCCCCTCTCATACACATGCCACTATTCCACAATTCAAATTCTAAAACTATTTCTTTTTATATATAAATTCCACCATCTTCTATCACATATCAAAGTTACCGATGAGTTCCTGTGTGACCGACGGTGGTAAACATTACCTCCTCCAGCCCCTCTCCACTGTCACCCATTTCCTTCCTTATCCACCTCCTCGTAACCAGAGAATCACTCACAATGGCTTCTCTTCCTGCTCCTGTTCCCTCAGATAATCCCCCAAGGATCGATCCTTGTTCCCCTCCTATTTCTCATCTCCGTGCTGCCCCTCAGTGACGCCATCTGAAGACACACTGTTCGTTTTCCCACAGACACTGACCCACCCCCAGCTCGAACTCACCATCGCCTCCCTCTCTCTCCCTCTCCAACACTCCCTCCCCTTCTTTTACCATCTCCTGGCGCAAATTTCCCAGACTGCTGATCCGACATCCTGTACTGGCTGAGTAGGAACTCAGGGATCAATATTGGGAAAACAAAAGCTGCTGTCTTTGCCCCTCATTCCAGCTCCCATTTCCTAGCTACGGACTCCCTGGAAACTGTTTGAAATGAAACCAATCTTGGCATCGTTTTTAACTCTTATATTCAGACTTGCACTAAGATTGCTTATTTCCACTGAATGATACTCCTTTCCCATCTTTGATGGGATCGGAGTCACTGTTTGTTGCCCATTCCTAATTGCCATTGAAGTTAGTGGCGTTGCTCAGCTATTTAAGAGTCACCCACATTACCTGTGGGCCGATGTAGGCCCGACCAGGTAAGGTCAGACTTCCTCCTCTAAAGGACATTAGATACCTAGATGGGCTTTTACAACAATCGATGATAGTTATCTTGGTCACCTTCTTCTTCAGGAAGGCTTGTGCCCGAAACGTCGATTCTCCTTCTCCTTTGATGCTGCCTGACCTGCTGCGCTTTTCCAGCAACACATTTTTAAGCTCTGATCCCCAGCATCTGCAGTCCTCTCTTTCTCCTGCCATTCATCTTATCTCTACCCCTCATGATATTATAAACCTCTAAGGTCACCCCTCAACCTCCTACGCTCCAGTGAAAAAACGTTCCAGCCTCTCCTTCTAACTCAAACCTTCAATATCCTGGTAAATCTCTTCCAAACTCTCTCCAGCTTAATAATATCCTTCCTGTAACAGGGTGACCAGAACTGGACACAGTTCTCCAGAAATGGCCTCACCAATGTCCTGTACAACCTCAACATG
>NW_025160366.1:0-1534 GCF_004010195.1 Chiloscyllium plagiosum
GCACATTAACACTTTGAACGATAAGATAATGAGTAATAGGGACAGGAATAGGCCGGTCAGCTCATGGGGCCTGCTCTGCCATTCATTAGAATCATGGACTGGCCAACATTCCTCATGTTCACTTTCCTGCCTTTTCCTTATAAAAATTGATTCCCATATTGATCAGGAGTCTGTCCTCTGGGAGAAGAACTTCTTCAACAACCCCATCTTAAGTTTGCAAACTTTATTCAGAGACCATGTCTGTGAACCTAGATTCTTCCATGAGGAAAACCATCCTCTCAGCATTTACCCTGTGAAGCCCCTTATGAACACTCTATGTTTCAATGAGATCATCTCTCATTCTTCTAAACTCCAGTGAGTAAAGTCCAAACTGCTTAATCTTTGCTCATTGGACAATCCCGATGTTTGGTAATATTGTAGAAAAGGGAGCCTGTCCTCTTCCTATCCATCTTCTCTTGTTCTCCCCTGAGTGCACCTTGAAAGGCTGCATTGCTCCATTTCTACTGCATTGAGGATTAAAAGACCCATATGAACCAGTAGTCATCTGTGGGTGCAGAAATCTTTGTTGGATTTGGCAATGGGCCCTGCATTGATGCTGACTGAAGATCTGGACAAATCACTTACCCTTGCATTGCTGACAGAATCCGGTTCTATAATCTTCTAACTGCACCAATACATGAAGGACAAGAAGATGCCATACTTGCAAATTTAAACATTTCTCAGATTTAATGTTGTCATTTAATTTGTATAGAAGGAAAGTTCTTTGAAGACTGAAATGTGATTTTGTTTACACAGCTGTAACAACTGGTCCGACCACAACTCCTCTGGTTGGAACATCATCTACACCTGTACAATTAACAACTACAGCAGCCTCAGCATCCATCCCAGGAGTGACAACTGCAGAGAACACCACTCAGCACTCAACAACAGAATCCACACCAAACTCAACAACAGGGAACAATCTCACAACAACAGCAAATAGTAAGCTAAGTTATATGATATTTCACAGCACATGCACTGGAACAAAGTCAATTGTAACATGATTTCCTGCAGAAATGTTAAACAAATCTTTTCCTCGGATGGTGATGGCTAGCACAAGGAGACAAAGCTTTAAATTGAGGGGTGATACATATAGGAAAGATGTCAGAGGTAGTTTCTTTTCTTAGAGAGCTTTAGGGGTGTGGAGCGTACTGCCTGCAACAATAGTTGGCTTGCCAACGTTACATGGTGATTGGATAAACTTACGGATGGTAATGGAGTAGTGTAGGAGAGATAGGCTTCAGCTTGGTGCAACAGCTCGGCATAACATCGAGGGCTGAAAGGCCTGTACTGCGCTGTAATGTTCTATGTTCTAATAGTGTGCATTTATAGTGGATATTTAACCAGGAAGTTCATGTGGGCAGCAATAGTTTTTTTTTAATAGTATTGTTGAAGCCACCAATATAATGATATATAACATTGTTCTTGGTTATGAAGCTCCTACGGATTTGGAAATGGTAACAAACTGTGTTATACATTGTTAAAGTGTCCAAAA
>NW_025160367.1:0-90 GCF_004010195.1 Chiloscyllium plagiosum
GTGTACATCCCGGTGAGGGGCTCACACTCACTCACACTCACTCACACTCACACACTCACCCACACACACACACTCACACACACTCACACA
>NW_025160368.1:0-1534 GCF_004010195.1 Chiloscyllium plagiosum
TTACATTATTCAGAGAAGAGGGGAAAAAAAAACAACGGATAACACAGAAATTGAGTGGTGCGATACATGCTCGGAATGTGTTAACATCAGATCGTAACAAAACCCATATTCATATGGGATTCCTCATCCAAGGGGCCCCGGACCAGCCAGGTTCGCCATCTCAATTAAATAAAAGCCCTTGTTAGGATGGCCGAAATATCTGTATTTATGTAATTCAAGAATGGCTGCCATAGTTTATGGAATAATTCAGTCTTTCGGTGCACCATATGTGTAAGGAAGTCAAGGGGAATACATTAAATAATTATTCTGTGCCAATTCAAAAGTCCAGGGGGGCTCTCAGCCACCCAGTTTACCAAAATATTTTTCCTTGCACAGAAAGAGAGAATAGAAAATAATCTCCTCCTGTGCATGTCCAGGGAGGGTAAGTTCGAAAAGCCCAAAAGGAGATACAGGATCCACTCTAATTTACGTTCCTAAGATTTCTGTCAGAGCACTTGCTACTTTAGTCCAATATCTACAGATCTTATGACAGGTCCATAAGCAATGTACAAGAGTCCCCACCTCCATTTTACATTTGGGACACATTGGAGATGCTCCTGCCTTAAATTTGCCAATCGGTCTAGTGCTATATGGGCCCTATGAAGTATCTTCAACTGAATGGCCTGAGTTCTGTTGCAGATGGTGATTCTTCTGGCGTTTTTCCAAATGTCATTCCACATTTCTGTAGAGATTTCCAGTCCCAATTCCTGATCCCATGTTTTAAGCAGATTGTCCATATCTCCCAATACTTCATCATGTAATAAATGATAAATAGTGCTGACGGAAGATACCCCCATTGACCATAACATTCTACGTTCTCTATCTGATTTATAAAAACTATCTAATAACGTAGTCGTCTTCTGTATGTAATCTCGAATTTGGAAGTATCGAAAGAGGTCTCCATTAGGTAATCCAAATTTCTGATGCAGCTGTTCAAAAGACATCAGGGCCCCTTCTTTAAACAGATCCCCTAAACAGGAGATACCCCTGGATCTCCAGAGTTTGAATGTGGCATCTATAAGCCCCGGTTGAAATCCCCAAGGGGGATGTTTTATGTGAGTTGCCCTCATTTTGCCGCATTATATTCCAAGCTTTAATTGTGTTTAGTATTATATGGTTTTTACATTGATCTGTGATGATTTACCTCTTGTCTGAAAACAAGAGGTTAACAAGTGGGCATTTTACTTGAGAAGCCTCTATGTCCAGCCACATTGATTGGGTCTTGTCTGACCCGCAATCAGCTATGTAGCTTAATAGGGAACTTAACTGATATTTCCTAAAATCTGGGAAATCCACTCCTCCCCTTGCCTGAGGAAGCTGTAGCTTCTTCAGCTTAATGAGGGGCCGTCTATGATTCCAGATAAAGGATAACAACCAGCCATATAATTTACGTAGTGCCAGCCTCACCATCACCAGAAGCATTCTCATGGGTATAGGAGACAGGGCAGGACATTCATTTTAATTAGTGCTATTCTACCTAGCCAGGAAATTGGAA
>NW_025160369.1:0-1534 GCF_004010195.1 Chiloscyllium plagiosum
ATGACAAGAATTGACATCGCTACAGGAAATGGCTACTGCAGCAAATAAAATCACCAACCGAAAGAAACCACCAAATTTAAATGGAAAGCAGGAATCACCAGCAGTGTTTCTTGCGGATGCTCACTGACGATATTACGTAGTATGGTGATGAAACGTCCGAAACTGAACCTTTCAGCTAAACACGCAAACCTATATCCAGATCCACTGTAGTTCAGTATTTCTCTATTGTAATGTCGGGGAAATGATTAGTTATATCTACGGTATCAGCAAATTTATCAAAATGTCTCATTAGATGTTAACAGTCACGTTTCCAAATGTAAATGTACATTTTTAGCTCCTTTGCTGTTTCGGTTGCTGTGAGCTTGTAAAAGGCTGTGCTTAAGTGATTAGCTTTTCTCTTTTCCTTTCTGCAATTGGAAACCGTGTTCAATGGAGAATTGGTTCTTTCACTATCTACCTCAATCTTCCTTATTTGTCTCTCTTTGTCTCTATGAATCCACTTCACCCTCTTTCATATTGGCCTCATCTCTGTCCTCTATATCCTTCATTTACAATTTCTGCTCTACGGCAAGTCTGACATTCAGAGACAGTATGATAGTGTAGCTGCTGAGATGTTTTCTACTCCCCCTGGCTGGAATGTGCAGATCTGGGTTCACATACGCCGGATAATGTGTCTGCCACATCGGCCTGAGGGAAGGTAACATTTGTTCCCACAAAACGTGATAAAGTTATCGAATTCTAAACAGAATTCATAATCCACAAGAAAAAGAAATATCACGACATTTTTGAATTACAATAATCTCTAAACTCTTGGTGTGTAATGAATGAATTTGATAGCAGAGAATGACAGTATTCAGCTCGTGCTGTCTGTGCCTTTGCCACAATGTTTTTGAACGAAAATTCGTCTTGTGGGATGTCATTGAAAATCTAGGCAGTAGAATTTGAACGTGCACGGGGAAGTCCCAATGGATTTCAAATCCATCACCTTAACCAGTCGACCATGACTACGTGGGTACGGCTTTTGCTTATTATGCCTTATGGAATATAGTGTTCCAAGCTGAAACACCAGCATTTTTTTTGTACTGTCTGCAACACAGTCCGAATATTCGCTGTAGCCCTATATTGGTTCAAAACGGAGGAGGATGATGGGAGATCAAGTTTGAAAGATTAAGTGGTTGCGAAGGATCCATTTTCATGTGCAGAGAGATTAATAAACACGGCAATGGATCGAGCCAGAAAAATGTCCACGTGTTTGTGTAACGTCCCTTCACTGCCAACTGGATTACAACCAAAGAAGTGTTTTAGAAGATTCATCTGTGGCACATCTCATGTGCAAATCAGGTCTATTTGCTTTAACAGATATAAAAAAATGCTTCAAATACTCACAGCTATCACTGGATAGTGAAGATCTTACTTCAGATGCTTATTCTGCTCTGATTTACACCTGGATAATGTGGGACTAGAGGGCCTATTACAGCAGAAGGGGTCAAGCTTTTAACAATCAGTTGAGGAGGATATTCTCTCTTTCAGGGAA
>NW_025160370.1:0-1534 GCF_004010195.1 Chiloscyllium plagiosum
ACTAAATGGAAGAGTGAATGAAGAGCAGTGTATGAGGGAACAACGAAATGGGAGAAGGGACGCAGTGCATCAATAGTTGGGGAATTGGTGTCAGTGCCACTACATGAGAGAATCAGTGCACGAAGTGGGAGAACGTGGGCTGGATAATACTCAGTCGGAGAGTTGGTGCAGTTCCTCACAAAAAGAGGATTTGTGCAGGATTGGAAAATGGGAGAATTGGTGCACGCAAGCAGAGCCTTAAATGGGAGAAGTATTGCAAGGACGACGGAATGAAAGAACTGCACATGGAAGTAAATACCCAAATGGGAGTATGGCACCATTCAGACATAGAATTAGGGTATGGCAGCCCTAACTGGGAGCATTGGGCTGGGCCATCAGTAAGTATGAGAATTGACCACACATTTAGAGAATCAATACTGATAGTGGAGCACAGAGAGAGAGCCACTCCTGCAGGAGTCCTCACGATCAAATACTGAGGAAGTATCTTATTGTCAGAGGTTCATGCCGAAGAGTGTATCTCATTGTCACTGTATCAGTTCTGAAGCAGCCCGTCACTGTAGTGGGGTCAGAAATGAAGGGATGATACACGGTTAAATGATCAGTCCTGAGGTATTGCAGCACTGTCACAGGGTCAATTCTGAGGCAGTAGCTGATAGTTGGAGCCCCGTCCTGAGGCAGTGTCCTGTTGTCTGAGAGTCAGTTCTGAAGGAGGGCCTCATTGTTCGAGGGCTTTGCTTATGGAGAGCCTCACTTCAGGGAGTCAGAGTGAAGGGTGTTCCTCACAATTAGACGGTAAATATTGGTTATTGCAGCTCTGTCAGAGGGTCATGATGAAAGGGCTGCCTCATTGTCAGAAGGTCAGTTCTGAGGGAGGGCCTCATTATCAGAGGGTCAAGATTATGGGAATGACCTATTGGCATAAATTCAATCCTAAGAATATGTCACTTTGTCAGAAGATTCGGCCTTCGCCAGGATCTCAACGTAATGAGGTCAGAACTGAGGAAGTGCCACATTGTCACAATGGGCAATTTAGCATGGTCAATTACCTGAACCTGCACTTTTTTGGACTGTGTGGAAACCGGAGCACCTGGAGTGGGTGAAGGGGGGTGTTGGGGGTGGGGAGGTGATGAGAATGTGCAACTCCACACATTAATTTGCCTGAGGCTGGAATTGAACCCCGGTCTCTGACGCTGAGGGATAGCTGTGCTCATCACTGGTGCCCCCTAATTAAGTGAATCCCTCGGGTGAGGCGAGACTGACTACCTTTAATATCAAGGCCACATTTGACAGGGTGTGTCCTCAAGCAGCCCCAGCAAACCTGGAGTCAAGGGGAATCATGGGAAATCTCTCCGCTGGTTACAATCATACCTGGTACAGAGCAAAGGGTTGTGTTCATAGGAGGGCAGTCATTTCTGCTACAGGACATCCCTGCAGGAATCCGTCAGGGTAGTGTCCTCGGCCCAACTATCTTCTGCTGCTCAATGTTACCACCATTGTATTGTCAGAAGTGGGGATGTTCACCAATGATTGCACA
>NW_025160371.1:0-1534 GCF_004010195.1 Chiloscyllium plagiosum
ATGTGTAAGGGAAAGTTTACAAAGGGTTTAGAGTTTTAATTGTTTTCAGTTTAATTCAATCTAATTTAACTTAGTTCCCAGGAATAAAGAGTGATTCTTGCTAACTACAGATTTCTGTCAACCCAGGTCTAAAGGTTGGGTAGTTTGTGGTTTTCTTTTTGAAACTCTAACTTTTACGACAACTCTGGGTACAGCAGGGCTTGATTGCCAATGTGTGCTCCCGTGAGTCATGACACTATGTTTTCTATGTGTTTATTTTGAGTAATTGGCTGAGTGGGGCAGTTGGGATCTGCCAATAGAGTTGGGATGGTCTGCAGTACAAGTTGCAATCCCATTCACTACTGGCTAACACCTCCCCTACTCCAACACACCCCACCTTAAATGTCAAATTTCCAATCCCCAGTATCGAAGCTTCCATTTCCCCACCATAACAGTATCCTTTCATTTCCTACTCCTTGACAATGGCACAAATCCCACTCCCACCCCATATTGACTAGGACACAGAGTCCCAACAGATGACTGGCCAGGACTCTGAATGGACTCCATGCAACTCCCCGATTAATTGAATTGAATTGAATTGAATTGAATTGAATGAGCTTTATTGGACTCAATGACTCTGTGAGTACAGTGAAAAGTTTGCAAGTGGCCAATTACGCCACCATCCCAGGTACGAAGGTACCTAGGTGCAGATTCTTCAGGACAAATTCCTTGGAAAAAATATAGAAAAATAAAGAAATAAAAAGTCTGGCATCATAGACCTCCAAGAATATAAAATCACAGAAATAAATTAGAAAAAACATAAAGAAATATAAGCTCAGAATAGCAACCTTTGCACTAGTGGTATAATTGAATAAAAACATTTTTAAAATAGAATGAAATTAGTCGATTTCACGAATCTGGGCTCAAGGCTCAGTGATTCACAGAGTGTTATTACCAGATCTATAGACCCAGATTAATGATCCCCTGAGTATTTGTACCAGATCTGTAGGCTCAGATTAATGATCCCCTGAGTGTTATTACCAGATCTGTAGGCTCAGATTAATGATCACCTGAGTGTTTGTACCAGATCTGTAGGCTCAGATTAATGATCCCCTGAGTGTTATTACCAGATATATAGACCCAGATTAATGATGCCCTGAGTGTTTGTACCAGACCTATAGACACAGATTAATGATCCCCTGAGTGTTTGTAGCAGATCTGTAGGCCCAGATTAATGATCCCCTGAGTGTTTGTACCAGATCTATAGACCCAGATTAATGATCCCCTGAGTGTTTGTACCAGACCTATAGACCCAGATTAATGATCCCCTGAGTGTTTATACCAGATCTATAGACCCAGATTAATGATCCCCTGAGTGTTTGTAGCTGATTTGTAGACCCAGATTAATGATCCCCTGAGTGTTTGTACCAGACCTATAGACCCAGATTAATGATGCCCTGAGTGTTTGTACCAGACCTATAGACCCAGATTAATGATCCCCTGGGTGTTTGTACCAGTTTTGTAGACCCAGATTAATGATCCCCTGAGTGTTTGT
>NW_025160372.1:0-1534 GCF_004010195.1 Chiloscyllium plagiosum
CACACACACACCCTCACACCCACACACACCCATACTGACCTTTGACCAGGGATGGGCCTTTATCTGTGGGAACTTGAACTCGGTGTAGTTGGGATTCATTTCCCGGATCTGTTCCCGCGTGGGTGTTCCTAGGACCTGCCAGGGAATATCGACACAGGTCAACGCCAGGGAACCAGGTGGTATCACTCAGTGAGGGGGTGGGAGGGGTGCGCAGGGACCAGGAAGATGTGGGTGGATTACTCATGAAGTGAAAGGTGGTACATGGTCCCTTTCAGAGATTGTGTTTTGTCTGTGTGGAAGTTTGGAAGCATTGAACAGGGAGCCCCGAACCCGAAACAAGTGAAGGGAATCACAGTTAGCAGGATCAAGTCGCGCTTTTACTCCGACAATAGTTTAAATGCAGCCAATCAATTTACAAAAGGCATCTGGAGACCAATCAGATTCAAATCTGATGGTGGGGTAATCAATCACATGATAAGAATCTGATGTGCTATAAGGAGTATCTAACAAAGGGCAGAGATGGTAGCGCTCATCGTCATCTGAACAGAGCACAAGCCCACCATCTGAGGGAAATATAAAATACTGGGCTCTCTCAAGAAATCCCCACGCTCTCCCAAAACAAAAAGGCACCATCCATTTGTGTAGATACATGAACACGTTTCGATGATGCTTTACATAGCAGAAAACGGCGGACTCAGGGCAGGGGAGAGAACTACCCGATCACACCATCAGGGGGACAGAAAGGGCAGCACTGCATCCTGTCCCAACTCTCAGGGAGATCAAGGTCACATTTACTGCTCTTATTACTTGGGAACCTGTGTTATTGAAACAGTGAACCAATAGAATTTCTTTTGAGAAGATTCGTAGCTCAGGTTGAGGTTTTGGATGTAGGTTAGCTCAGTCAGCTGGAAGGTCCATTTCCAAACGTTTCGTCACCCGACGAGGCAACACCTTCAGCGGGCCCCCACTGCTTCACCCAGAGGCCCGCTGAAGATGTTACCTCCTAGGGTGACGAAACGTCTGGAAATGGACCTTCCAGCTCACTGAGCTAACCGATATCCAGAACCAACAGAATTTAGTTCCGTCCGAGAGGAATTGTTCAGTTTGCTACAGGAGTTGTGTTAATTTTGTCACTACTGGAGTTGGATAGATAAACTGTTAAGGACAGAGTGAGTGAAAGGGGGGGGGGTGAGAGGTCGGGTATTCCACTCCTCACACTATTCAGCTTACAAGGCGAGGTGCTTCCTTCTCAGTGCTTCCGTTTTCATTATCGGAGGCCTCTATTCCTGATGGAGGGCTTATTGCCCAAAATGTGGATTTTCCTGCTCCTCGGATGCGGCCTGACCTGCTGTGCTTTTCCAGCACCTCTCCACGCCACCTCTACTTGGTAACCAGAGAGAGCAGGGGGAAGAGAGGGAGAGTGTCCGCTGGGAGGACAGACAGAGGGAAAGGGGGAGACAGCACAACGGGGAGGTGGAGAGAGAAAGAGAGAGAAACAGTAAGTGAGTGAGAGAGTGGACAGAGAAGGGATGGT
>NW_025160373.1:0-1534 GCF_004010195.1 Chiloscyllium plagiosum
AGACCGCTCACACAGGAAATGGAAGGGAACATTAAGCATTTCCAAGCTGCTACACAGGAATACGGGGAGCTGTGTAGACCACAGCAGTGCAGTGATCTATAAACCCAGACTAGATAACTGTCCAGGAATGGGAGCTGTGCAGAAATCAGCAGGGCAGTAATGTGTCAACCTGAAAGAAATATCCATCCAGCACGGGGAGCTGCACCGACCACATCATGGCATTATCTATAAACCTCAAGCAGATAGTCTGACCAGCTCAGTGACCTGTGCAGTGTTCACCCGGGAATTAAACTGTAAAAGAGGAGCAGTTACCCTCCCAGCATTTGGACTGTGTACACCAAACCAGGGCATTGATCTGTAAACCAAGAGCAGTTACCCTCCCAGCATGTAGGACTGTGTACACCAAACCAAGGCATTCATCTGTATCCCAGGAGCAGTTACCCTCCCAGCATGTAGGGCTGTGTACACCAAACCAGGGCATTCATCTGTAAACCAGGAGCAGTTACCCTCCCAGCTTGTAGGACTGTGTCCACCAAACCATGGCATTCATCTGTAAACCAGGAGCGGTTACCCTCCCACCATGTAGGTCTGTTTACACCAAACCAGGGTATTGATCTGTAACCCAGGAGCAGTTACCCTCCCAGCATGTAGGACTGTGTACACCAAACCAGGGCATTCATCTGTAAACAAGGAGCAGTTACCCTCCCAGCATGTAGGGCTGTGTACACCAAACCAGGGCATTGATCTGTAACCCAGGAGCAGTTACCCTCCCAGCATGTAGGGCTCTGTACACTAAACCATGGCATTCATCTGTAAACCAGGAATGACTACCCTCCCAGCATGTAGGGCTGTGTACACCAAACCAGTGCATTGATCTGTAAACCCAGAGCAGTTACCCTCCCAGCATGTAGGGCTGTGTACACCCACGCAGTGCATTGATCTGTAAACCAGGAGCGGTCACCCTCCCAGCATGTAGGGCTGTGTACACCAAACCCAGGGCATTCATCTGTAACCCAGGAGCAGTTACCCTCCCAGTATGTAGGGCTGTGTACACCCACCCCAGTGCATTGATCTGTAACCCAGGAGCAGTTACCCTCCCAGCATGTAGGACTGTGTACCCCACCCCAGTGCATTGCTCAGAAACACTGTGTTAGATCACTGCCCAGTGTGGGGAAACTAGCAGACCGGGCTGTAAGTGACAGGATGTGCAGCTCCCACTTGGTATATTTCCATTGTACCATGACAAGGGGGTGCTGTGGGTGTGAACATCACTGCCAGAGAGAGATGGCGGGGGAATCAGTTTTAATCTCACCACATGGGAGGGGTTTGGGAAATAGACCGAGAGGGGAAGACTGAGAGACAGTGTCATGGAAGGATGTGTTCCCAGGTTGCAGAATGCTGAAAAGTAGACACTTCGATACACCCTGTATCATGAGCCAGACTTCCGAGGAAAGATGGGAAAAAGGGATATTTTTGTGATGTCAAATGAGCATTTGTTCTTCATCTTTGTAAGTGGAATTAGTTTCAACAGAAT
>NW_025160374.1:0-1534 GCF_004010195.1 Chiloscyllium plagiosum
CCACCCAAGTGGACAGGGTTGTTTAGAAAGCATTTGGTGTTTTGGCTTTCATTAACAGGGGGATTGTGTTTAAGAGTGGTGAGATCTTGTTGCAGCTCTATAAAGCTTTGGTTAGACCGCACTTGGAATACTGTGTCCAGTTCTGGTCACCCTATTATAGGAAAGATGTGGATGCTTTGGAGCGGGTTCAGAGGAGATTGACCAGGATGTTGCCTGGACTGGAGGGCTTATCTTATGAAGAGAGGTTGACTGAGCTCGGACTTTTTTCATTGGAGAAAAGGAGGAGGAGAGGGGACCTAATTGTGGTATACAAGATAATGAGAGGCATAGATAGAGTCGATAGCCAGAGATTAGTTTCCAGGGCAGAAATGGCTAACACGAGGTCACAGTTTGAAGGAAAGTAGAGAGAGGATGTCAGAATTGGAGTCTTCACACAGAGAGTTGCGAGAGCATGTAATGCGTTGCCGGCAGCAGTTGTACAAGTTTAGGAGACAGCTCGCCATGCATATGGTCCCAGAAATTTGAGGGTGCATAGATGAGGATGATTGGTCGGCATCTTGTTCAAAACATCTTGTTCTGCTGTGCGGTACTGCTCGAAATTGTTCCCACCCAGGATCGAACTGGGGATCTTACGCGTGTGAGGCGAACGTGATAAGCACTACACTATGGAAACAATTCGGCAAGGCAGCCCTTGTACATGTCCCTTCCTGCCTGGGGGAGCCCTGCGAACCAGGTGTAATTGATCCAATTTTAGCCCTGGGATTGTTGCGGTTTCTCTGCAGAAATGTGCAAACTCAGACAGCAAGAGTCTCTCTCTCTCTGTTTATGTGTGTGGCCGGTGGTGAGTGTGTGGGAGGGAGGTGATTGCAGGTTCCCCCGACAGCAGCAGGAGGAGGAGCCTGGATGCGTTTTGTCAAATCCAACCTGCGGATTATAAATTTATGATTTTAATTCCCGATCCATAGCAGCAGTAGCAGCACTTTTGCATTTAACACAGAAAACATTACTGGATAAGTAGTGGAAGCAGATTGACCACAACCAGATAAGGCAAACACACTCCCTGGTGTGGCGCCCAGCCAGCTCAGTCGGTAGAGCATATGACTTTTAATCTCAAGGTCGTGGATTGGGGCACCACGTTGGGTCAGACGCTCCCTGTTAAAAACACTCCACCTCACCCTAAGCATTTCCACTTTGCCTCTGGCATGGATCTGACTTTAAGTAGACGCTCGTTTCTCTCTGCAGTCTGATGGAGTGCAGCGACACACAGGGTCTCTCTTTTATAAGAGCTCCATAACCGAGTGCTGCTGCCTTTCCTGTCGACACAGAGGCTGCATGTAGTCACAGTCACTCCCAGCCACAAACATTGAAGGGTGGTTTTTGTAAATCGTCCTGAAGCAGCGGTAGCTCAAATCCTGGCCTGGGGGAAGAGATAGTGTCAATTTGATCACAAGGTCAGTGAATTAGAGGGAGTGGGATGGGAACCCACGCCCCCAGGAGAGGGTGCGATCTGAATACAGCACCGGAAACCACTCGG
>NW_025160375.1:0-1534 GCF_004010195.1 Chiloscyllium plagiosum
AGGAATGTAAAACCTTGGTCAGAACACGTGTAATTTTCTCTCTAGTCTCACAAAGCAACGTGAGACTCAACCCCATTCCCATCTCGCATTTGCCCATTTTAGCCTGTCAAAACCTCCAATACCGTCTCAGTCGCGATGTGAAACGGCTCAAAAAACTCTCAGTCCCTCGTCCCTGCATTCTGTACCCATATATTACCACACAAGGACTGTTCCCCGGCTGCATATGTAAGGTGATTCACTCAGTTATCCCATTTACTGACACAACTGTACTATCACACTGGAGGAAGATCATTCAGATATTATAAGTGGAAAAAACTGTTTCAGCCGTTGCGCCTATAAATCCTTTAGCTTTGATAACCAATGGCACATTGTCACAGTGAGAAAGGGTTTTAGTGTTATCTATCTGAAAAATAAGTCACTGAGTTCCACCTCCTGCAGAAACTCCAGTCTGTTCAAATTTGGCATGAGTTTTTTTTTTCTCTCACTCTTTCTGTTGTTGATCGCATTCAAAATAGAACTGCGTGACAAATGATTGCTGTATTAATAGACTTAAGAAGTTGATGCCTATGGCTCACATTGCAATAGGATGAAACGACAAGAGAAGTTTTCAAAAGGAACAGAGTACTGTCTTCAGTGCAGAGGATCATTGAGCACGGACGATCTCAGGCTACCAAAAGGGCACACGCACGACCTTAGTTCCTCGATCATTCACAGTGTCAGATGGCCTGAGACAGAGATCTGCGCCAAGGAAAAAGTTCAAAAGCAGAAGGTGCTGGAACAGCTCAGCAGTTTTGGCAGCATCTGAGAAGAGAAATAAGAGTTAGCATTTCCGGTCCAGTGACCCTTCCTCTGAACTGATGGTACCTCCAAAATGTTGACCTATTTGCAAAGATCGGATGGTGGGGTTGGGGTAAGAAGTAAACGGTAGGTTAGTGGAGAACTCAAAGAGAGAGAAGAAGAATTGGGTAAACTAATGGATAATGATCAAGCTGAGAGGGTGAGTAGCTTTTTATGGAGACTGTTCGTGACTAAACATAGATAGTGTGTAATGGCTGCATATGTGATGGCAAGGAGTGATGTGTGAGATGGAGGGCAAGGAGATGGATGAGTTCATGACCTAAAGGTATTGAAACTGATGGAATCTGGAGGGCTGCAGCATCCCCAAATGGAAAATGAGATGTTGTTCTTCACGCATATACTGAGCTTCTCCGGAACACTGCAGTAAGCCTGAGACAGAGATGTTGGCCATGGAACGGGCTGGTTCACTAATGAGGCGGGGAAGTAGTAGTTTAGGGTCTTTCTTGAAGATGGAACTTGGATTTTCTGAAAAGCAGTCACTCAGTCCACACTTCATTTCCCAAGGCAGTGGAGACCACATAGCGAGAAGTGAATGTCGTCGACAGTTTTGTGCGAAGTGCAGGCAAAGTTTTTCTTAACCTGGAAGATATGTTTGGGCCCTTGGATACTGAGGAGGGAGGACGTAAATGGACAGTTGAGGAGGAACAAGATGTTGAAAGGAAGGATTATTCAGGAG
>NW_025160376.1:0-1534 GCF_004010195.1 Chiloscyllium plagiosum
CCATATCTTTTTTAAAAAATATGGTATATGGGCACTTCTTGCAAAACCAGCAGTTACTTGGGAAAGGTAATAAAGTTTTTTAACTTAAGAGTCATTGAGCATGGAAACAAACACTTTGGCCCAACTCTCCAGGCCGACCAAGATTTCTAAACTGAACTAATCCCATTTGCTTGCATTTGGCCCATATCCCTCAAAACCTTTCCTATCCATGTTCTTGTCAAAATTCTATTGAATGGTATCATTGTATCACCTATTCCACAACCTCTGGCAGCTCACTCCATATATACACCATTCTCTGCACGAAAAAGATGCCTGTTAGGTTCCTTTTAAATCTTTCTCATCTCACCTAGTGTGCTCAAGTTTCAGACCACTTTACTTTGGGGAGAAAACACTGTGGCTTTTCACCCTATCCGTGCCCCTCATCTTTTCATTCACCTCAATAATGTCACCTCTCAGCCTCCAATGCTCCAGGGAGAAACGTCCCACCTTATCCAGCCTCTCCTTATAATTCAAATCTTGGTAACATTCTTGGAAATGATTTTTCTGGCTCAGTTCATGCAAACCCTTAACTATGACTTTGTTACTTGTCTAGAGTTAAATATTCCAATGCACGCCTGACTAGCCTTCCACGTTATACACTTTGCAAACTTGAGGTCAGCAAAGCCTCCAGTGCCTATCACCTAACTCTCACCATTATATTTATCAATCACACAATATTCGGTGATTTACATTAATAATGATTGCACTCTGGTTAGATCTTGTGTTCCCTTGAATTTGCTTATTGGCTGTGTAGGCCTCCAAAGCTGGTGCATAGCAGTCATTTCCAGAGCCAGACGTTAATGTCATAATTAGCGTACTGTTTGCAGTGTGCAGAGCATTGGAGCATGTAGTGGCTCAGGTAAGATTTAGCATGGATTTACAAAATGGAAATTGCATTTAATAAATTTGTTATAATTCTTTGAAAGAGTAACATATGCTGTGAACAAAGAGGAGCCCTTTGATGTACAGTGCTTGGACTTTCAGAAAGCATTTGACAAGGATCCATATAGATGCACAAAGTAAGAGGTCATAGTGTAAAGGGTAGCATGACAGCATGGAGAGAAGGTTGGCTGGCTGACAGAAAACATAGAGTATCTTTTTCAGATTGGCAAGATGTGACAAGTGAGTCCCACAGGTGTCAGCACTTGAACCCTCAACTGGGTTTAAAATTTATAGTATGGATGTAGATGAGGAGATAAAAGACATGTTAACTAAATTTAGAGATATCACAAAGATAGGAAAGTATATTGTAAGTATGACATTCAATAGACATTTAGACAAGAACATGGATAGGAAAGGTTTTGAGGGATATGGGCCAAATGCAAGCAAATGGGATTAGTTCAGTTTAGAAAACTTGGTCGGCCTGGAGAGTTGGGCCAAAGTGTTTGTTTCCATGCTCAATGACTCTTAAGTTAAAAAACTTTATTACCTTCCCCAAGTAACTGCTGGTTTTGCAAGAAGAGCCCATATACCATATTTTTTAAAAAAGATATGG
>NW_025160377.1:0-1534 GCF_004010195.1 Chiloscyllium plagiosum
CTTAATCAGGCACTAGGGCTTTCCATACCTTTGAGTTTTAAAGCCTCCAGCACCACCCCTTCTGTAATATGCACTCTTTTCAAGTCATAAAGGTGTACAGTATAGGAACAGACTCTTCGGTCCCCAACTCGTCCAGGCTGACCAGATGATCTAAATAAATCAATTCCCTTTTCCAACATTTGACCCATATACGTCTACACCCTTACTATTCATATTCCCATCCAGATACCTTTTCAATGTTGTAATTGTATTTGTCTCCTTTACTTTCTCTCTCAGTTCATTCCATACACACATCACCGTGTGTGTGAAGATGCTGTCCCTTCAGTCCCTTTGTAAACCATTCGCCTCTAACCTTAAATTTATGCCCTCTAGTTTTGGACTCCCTAATCCCTGGGAAAAGACCTTGAATGTTTACCCTATCCATGCCGCTCATGTTCATATAAACCTCTGTAAGGTCATCCCTCAGTCTCCGATGCTCCAGTGACAATAACCCCAGCTTATTCAGCAACAACAATCTTGTCAATATTTTCTGAACCCCTTCAAGTTTCACAATATCCTTCAGATAGCAGGGAGACTGGTATTACAGAGTACTCCAATAGTGGTCCAACGAATTATTCTTGTTCCCTGCGTTCCCCAGTCTTTGTCCACAGTAAGTTCTGGGGTGAAAAATTTGTTTAGGGTCTCAGCAAATATCCTGTAGTTCCACACATCGATGGCCTCATTGATCTTTAATGGATACTATTTTGTCCCAAGTTACTCGTTCACTCTTAATATATTTATACAATCACTTTTGGATTCTCCTTATCATTCTCTGCTGAGGCTACTTCATGTACCCTTTCTGCATCCCTGATTTCTACCCAAAGTGTATTGCTAAAGTCCCTGTGATGCTCAGGGATTCCCGTGATCCAGCTGGCTATACCTGACATGTGCCCCCTTATCCTTGACCAGACCCTCAGTATACAGCCTGTGTTTCCTAATGCTGCACACAAAGAGGAACATGCTGGTAGTGATCACATAATGTATCTCACTTTTAAAATATTCTCATTTGCCAGATTTCCCATTCCCTCCAAATAGACGCCCCAATCACATTTTGAATGTTCCTAGCTAATACTATCAAGATTGGTCAAGCCCCATTTTATAACTTGAACCTGTGGACCAGCCCTGTTCTTTTCCATAGCTATTTTCAAACTAATAGAATTGTGGTCATTTTGGCTAAATGCTTTCCCACTCACACCTCAGTCCCTTTCCCGACCTTGTTTCCCAAGTGGAGGTCAGGTTTTGCCCCTTTCTCTTTTCAGGCTATTTAAATATTGATTGGGAGTTTTCTGGAACACAATTACCAAATTCCTCCCTTGCAAAAACTGAACACTGGCAATCCCAGTTTAGGTTTGGAAAGTTCAAAAACCCCTAGCATAACAGCCCTACTATTATGATTGATATTTAAGATCTCCTGACATATTTGTTCCTCAGTCTCCCACTGATTTTTTCGGGTCAGGAGTACTATCGTATCAAAGTGATGACCCATTCTTATTTC
>NW_025160378.1:0-1534 GCF_004010195.1 Chiloscyllium plagiosum
AGAGGTCATTCAGCTTCTCAAGTCACTAACCAGTCACAGGAAGATGTCAGAGATGCTCCAACATCACAAACAAATGGTGCAGGGACTGCACAAATAGACTGCTCCACCTTGTTCCTCGTGGCTTCATTATGACTGTACATACGTTTTACTTTAACATGGTATCCTGGGAATAGGAACGAAGCCAATATTTAACCAATTTCAAAGGCACCTTCCATCGCTGAGAGAGCAGACCCATGTTCTCTCTGGAAGTAAGAAGCTGGTGGGGAATGGCTAACTGTTTCAGATTGAAGGTATTATGGCTTCTGAAAGGATTGTGTACAATCTAACATTGAGTGCAGGGCCACACAATATGTGTGCTTGAAACTGTTCAGAGTTAATTCAGAGCCTGTACCTTTCTGTCAATCGAAATGAGGACTATGCACAGGAATCGAGCATCCTATAGAAAATATGGAATTTCTCACCTTATCAATGGCTGCTTGAGACATAATGAGGGTCCATACATAACTGTTTAGTTTCAACTTCTTATTCTCTCACAGCACTGCCGATTAAGCAAATAGTTACTGCACTTTCCCTTTATGGTAACACCATGCCATGGTTCAGTCTGGTGAAACTACTTTACCGAAAAGTGAGGTCTGCAGATGCTGGAGATCAAAGTTGAACCTTTATTGCTGGAAGGGCCTGTGCCCGAAACGTCGAATCTCCTGTTCCCTGGATGCTGCCTGACCTGCTGTGCTGTTCCAGCAATAAAGTTTCAACCTTGAAACTACTTTGCACTGTCTCGGTGACGTGGAGATCATTATTTATAAAGCAGACTCAGTCTGTACACAATACCCTAAATACTGGCTCAACAAAACACTACCATTGAGTCATATACATTTGCTCTTGTACTTTAATAATTTCCCATGATGGACCACATATCCTTTACTGTTAGAATTTCTTCCTGCCCCATATGAATTCTGTCCGTGACTTATAACCAAGGACATCCAGGTCCTTTTCAACAACAGCCCTTCCGAACCTCTCACTATTTAATAAACTAAGAAGTGAATTATGGTATCTGTTGTTCACTTCTGAATCATTTCTTTATACCTTGTACACAGCTATTGCACAAGAGCTGATCCTTCTGATACCCCACAAGCCTTCCGTTCAGAGAGAAAAAACACTACTCTTCATTTTGCCCATTATCCAATTTTTAATCCATTCGGTGTATTCCAACCTTATCTACCCATGAGCTCTAACATTCGACTCCCCATTGCAATCGACCATGTCAAACTTAATCTGAAAATTCAATTACTCCACTCCCGCTGGTACTCAATTGTCAATCACACAACGGACAGAGTCCACAAACTCCAATAGGTTTAGCAAAGATAATTTCTGTTTACTGAATCTAGGTCAAATATATCAAATTATATCATTATTCTCCAAGTGGCTAATTTTCACATTTATTATAAAAGGCTTTAATGTGTTTTATTTTTCTCACAGCTGGCATCAAGGTATTTAGTTATCTGTTTCCCTCACTGTCCTGTTTTAAATATTT
>NW_025160379.1:0-1534 GCF_004010195.1 Chiloscyllium plagiosum
CTATCTCATATCTCCTTTTTGCTTTCGTGATTTTTCTCGAAACGATGCCCCGCACTCTTTATATTGACTAAGAGATAAAATTGAATAAAGTTGTCTATATCTAAAGTAAGGTTTCTTTGATTCTTGAATAAATGCTCAATAACTGTAGTTGTCCATTGTTCCTTAAGCTTACCAGCATTACCCTTCACTCTAACAGGGACATAATGACTCTCAACTCCTGTCATCACACTGTTGAATACCTCCCATTTGTCAGACATCGTTTTACTTGCTAACAGTCTACTCCAATTAATCTTGGTAAGCCCTTGTCCCATGCCATTAAAATTTATGGTACTCCAATTAAAACAAACATTAATGAAAGGCTTATTATTTCCATAGCCATTATGAAACTAATATAGTTATGATTGCAAACCCCAAAATATTCCCTCACGTTTACTTCAGTCACTTGCGCTGCCTATTTCACAAAAGAAGGCCTAGTTTTGCTCTTTCTCTGTTAGAATCATCCGCATATTGATGACGAAAATTTTCGTGAACACATTTGACAAATTCTTCACCATCCAACCCGTTAACACTGTGGTAGTCCCAATCGATTTTTAGAAAATTAACCCCCACTCATTATTACAACTTTATTAAGCTTACATATATCCGAGATCTCACTACATGTCTGTTTTTTCAATTTCTTTCTTACTGTTGGAGAATATGTGGTACAATACAATCAATGTGATCTTTCCTTTCTTATTTTTAATTTCAACCAATATATTTACAATGGACGATTTGTCACAAATGAGCATTCAGTGCAATCTGTTCAAAGCAAATTTTATTTTGTTATTTCTAATACGACTTGCATATTTTAACTGGATAATGTTTCAGAAATTTCTTCCCCAGTTCCAGCAATAATTTATTCCTTAATCCAAAATGGCAGACCTCCCGTCCATGCTCTCCGCATGTCCGTTTCTAACCTTTCTATGACACTTAACATCCGGAATATTGAATTGCCAGTCTTGAACATTTTTAAGGCGAAAGTGAGGACTGCAGATGCTGGAGATTAGACTCGAGAGTGTGATGGTGGAAAAGCACAGCAGGACAGGCAGCATCCGAGGAGCAGGAAAATCGATGTTTCAAGCAAAAGCCCGTCATCAGCCCATTCCTCATGAGCTGCTTTTGCCCAAAACGTTAACTTTCCTGTTACTCAGAAGCTGCCTGACCTGCTGTGCTTTCCCAGAACGACAGTCTCGACTTGGACATCTTTCAACCAATTTTCTGTAATACATATGATGTCCCAATTCCATGTTCTTAAACATGTCTTGAGTTCATCAGCCTTCCCTGTAAGACCCCTTACATTGAAATAAAAGCAATTTAATGCTTCAGAATTACCATATAATTTTGACTCTCTCGTTTTTCTTTTCCAATTGACTTGCTCTCTCACATTAATTAACTACTCTAACCATCCTGCCATTTGTACTGCTACTTGGAATATCCCCCTTGACGTCTCTATCAATATAACGTTTCCCTACATAGAATGAGCAAATCTCCCTGC
>NW_025160380.1:0-1534 GCF_004010195.1 Chiloscyllium plagiosum
GCATTCAGAGATCGGGAGTGTGTGATCAGGATCCAGTGATTACACTGCATTCAGAGTTCGGGAGTGTGTGATCAGGAGTGAGTGATTACACTGCATTCAGGGATCGGGAGTGTGTGATCAGGATCGAGTGATTACACCGCACTCAGATATCGGGAGTGTGTGATCAGGATCGAGTGATTACACTGCATTCAGGGATCGGGAGTGTGTGATCAGGATCGAGTGATTACACTGCATTCAGAGATCGGGAGTGTGTGATCGGGCTCGAGTGATTATACTGCATTCAAGGATCGGGTGTGTATGATCAGGATCGAGTGATTACGCTGCATTCAGGGATCGGGAGTGTGTGATCAGGATCGATTGTTTACACTGCATTCTCGGATCGGGAGTGTGTGATCAGGATCGAGTGATTACACTGCATTCAGTGATCGGGAGTGCGTGATCAGTATTGAGTGATTACACTGCATTCAGGGATCGGGAGTGTGTGATCAGGATCGAGTGATTACACTGCATTCAGGGATCGGTAGTATGTGATCAGGATCGATTGATTACACTGCATTCTCGGATCGGGAGTGTGCGATCAGGATCGAGTGATTACACTGCATTCTGGGATCGGGAGTGTGCGATCAGGATTGAGTGATTGCACTGCATTCAGGGTTCGGGTGTGTGCGATCAGGATCGAGTAATTACACTGCATTCTGAGATCGGGAATGTGCGATCAGGATCGATTGATTTCACTGCATTCAGAGATCGGGAGTGTGCGATCAGGATCGAGTGATTACACTGCATTCTGAGATCAGGAGAGTGATCAGGATCGAGTGATTACACTGCATTCAGACATTCTGAGATCAGGAGAGTGATCAGGATCGAGTGATTACACTGCATTCAGAGATCGGGAGTATGTGATCAGGATCGAGTGATTACACTGCATTCAGGGATTAGATTAGATTAGATTACTTACAGGGTGGAAACAGGCCCTTCGGCCCATCAAGTCCACACCGACCCGCCGAAGCGCAACCCACCCATACCCCTACATTTACCCCTTTAACCTAACACTATGGGCAATTTTAGCGTGGCCAATTCACCTGACCCTGCACATCTTTGGACTGTGGGAGGAAACCGGAGCACCCGGAGGAAACCCACGCAGACACGGGGAGAACGTGCAAACTCCACACAGTCAGTCGCCTGAGTCGGGAATTGAACCCGGGTCTCTGGCGCTGTGAGGCAGCAGTGCTAACCACTGTGCCACCGTGCTGCCCTAGAGTGTGTGATCAGGATCTGGAGTGCGTGATCAGGATCGAGTGATTACACTGCATTCAGAGATCGGGAGTGTGTAATCAGGATCGAATGATTACACTGCATTCAGGATCATGTGTTTGTGATCAGGATCGAGTGATTACACTGCATTCAGGGATGGGGAGTTTGTGATCAGGATCGAGTGATTACACTGCATTCAGAGATCGGGAGTGTGTGATCAGGATCATGTGATTACACTGCATTCTGCGATCGGGAGTGTGCGATCAGGATCGAGTGATTA
>NW_025160381.1:0-1534 GCF_004010195.1 Chiloscyllium plagiosum
CCCCACACAGACACAATAACCTATTGATGAGTTCGGAAGAGGTGAACACAGGAGCTAAGAAGGGCAGACCCTGATATTAAGGCCGGAGTTGACTCAGGATGGTATCAAGTAACGCTGACTAAATTAAATTTAGTGGGCATCAGCCACAATATCTCTTCTGGTTGGGGTCATCCATAGCACAACGGAAGATATGCGTGGTTTGTGGACATCAATCCTTTCAGTTCCAGGGCATTACTTCAAGAGATCCTCAGGGGAGCTTCCTTAGCACAAACTGCTCCAGCTGCTGCATCAATCCTTTCCACCACCATAAGATCAGAAGTTGTCGTGGTCACTGAAGATCAGACAATATTCAGAACATTTTGTACACTGTCAGCTCCTGAACCAGTCTGTGTCCATATGCAGCAAGACCCGGACAACATTCCGGCTTGTGCTGTTAAAGTGTTTCTGTCAATCGACATGGAGAGTGGGGCTGAAGTAGGGGAAATGTTCTCAGAGGCACTTAAACTATCGAGAATTTTAATCCACGTAAAAAAACCAAACAATGGAGTTTATCGCGTTCTTAGCGTCTGTTTAGAACATAATGAGTGATTGTCCATTCCCCTCAAGTTTCAATGCAATCACCTCTTATTCTCTCACAGCACTACAGATTAATCTTTATTCACTCCTCATGGTACCATGATCCCTGTGATTGTTGACACTCTTTCACACTCTCTCTGTGATGAGGAGATCATTCCTTATAAAGGAAAGAAAATCTGCCCACAATACCCTAAATAATGCCTCAACAACACTCTCAGAGATTATCACAATAATTCAATTCCCTCACTTTGCCGTCTCTGTTTCTTTCCTGTGGTGTAAAAAAGCCATTCCTTCTCTATGCCCTGAGACTGACGTGAAATGTACAAGTTCCTTACGTTTGTACATCAACATCAAGAAAGCCAACACCAAAGATGGAGATGAACATCACTCTTGTGAAAAATTTCAAAGATATAGAATACACCTAAAACAAGGAATGGTCACCTACCTGAATTGAAACGAGCTGTCGGAATATGGTAAACAGGGAGAGGAAGGAGCTATCTTTCCATTGTTCTTCGCTCACGAGATGTGTGCAGCCCTGGTCAGGCCAGCATGTCATACCGATGTAAAACTGAGTGGCTGATTCAGCTGTTCCACATGACAGTAAAGAGTAAACTATATTGTTGTGGGATTGCAGTCACACAGAGACCTGACCAGGCAAGGATGACCCATTGTCTTCTCAAAATGACATGTGGCAAGCAGATGGGCTTTTTCTCACAAATGATAATGGTTTCATTTTAATTATATCAATTTCTTTCATATGATATCAATGGATTATTATTCGATAGCAGTAGGTTATGAGTGAATGACTTGAGCACTATACACTGTCTTACATCTAACAGACTCTGTGCAGAGAACAAGTTAAACATCTCAAATGCAATTATTTTGTAGTGGACACGTGGTTTGAAGAGACTTGAAGAAACAGCTATATCGGATTTAACAAAAACACAAACGATGGTTC
>NW_025160382.1:0-1534 GCF_004010195.1 Chiloscyllium plagiosum
TCGCCGGAACGTTTTGTCCTCAACATTCTATAATTGCCATTCCCCGAAACGTCCTGTCCCCGACATTCTATACCTGACATTCCCCGGAACGTTCTGTCCCCAACATTCTATAATCGACATGCCCCAAAACATTCTGACCCCAACATTCTATAACTGACATTCCCTGGAACGTTCTGTCCCTGACATTCTATAACTGCCATTCCCCGGAACGTCCTGTTCCCGACATTCTGTAACTGACATTCCCCGGATAGTTCTGACCCTGAGATTCCATAACTGACATTCCCCAGAACGTTCTGACCCCAACATTCTATTACTGCCATTCCCCGGAACGTTCTCTCCCCGACATTCTATCACTGACATTCCCCGGAACGTTCTGTCCCTGACATTCTATAACCGTCATTCCCTGGAACGTTCTGTCCCTGACTTTATAAAACCGTCATTCCCCGGAATGTTCTTTCCCTGACATTCTATAACTGACATTCCCCGGAACGTTCTGTCCCCGACATTCTATAACGGCCATTCCCCGGAAGGTTCTGTTCCCGACATTCTATAACTGACAATCGCTGGAACGTTTTGTCCCCAACATTCTAAAACCGCCATTCCACGGAACGTTCTGACCCCAACATTCAATAACTTATATTCCCCGGACCGTTCTGTCCCTGTCATTCTATAACTGCCATTCCCCGGAACGTCCTGTCCCCTACATTCTATAACTGACATTGCCCAGATTGTTCTGTCCCTGAGATTCTATAACTGACATTCCCCGGAACGTTCTGCCCCCAACATTCTATATCCGCCATCCCCCGAAACATTCTGGCCCCAACATTCTATAACTGCCATTCCCCGGAATGTTCAATCCCCGACCTTCTATCACTGACATGCCCCGGAATGTTCTGTCCCTGAGATTCTATAACTGACATTCCACGTAACATTCTCTCCCCGACATTCTTAAACTGACATTCCCAGGAACGTTCTGTCCCTGATATTCTATAACGTTATTCCCTGGAACGTTCTGTCCCTGACACTCTAAAACTGTCATTCCCCGGAATGTTCTTTCCCTGACATTCTATAAGTGCCATGTCCCGGAACGTTCTGTCCCCGACATTATATAAACGCAATTCCCCGGAACATTCTGTTCCCGACGTTCTATAACTGACATTCCACGTAACGTTCTGTCTCCGACATTCTATAACTGACAATCGCCGGAACGTTTTGTCCTCAACATTCTATAACTGCCATTCCCCGGAACGTCCTGTCCCCGACATTCTATAACTGACATTGCCCGGATCGTTCTGTCCCTGAGATTCTACAACTGCCATTCCCCGGAACGTTCTGTCCCCGACATTGTATAACTGACATTGCCCAGATTGTTCTGTCCCTGAAATTCTATAACTGACATTCCCCGGAACGTTCTGCCTCCAACATTCTATATCCACCATCCCCCGAAACATTCTGACCCCAACATTCTATAACTGACATTCCCCGGAACGTCCTGTCCGCGACATTCTATAACTGCCATTCCCCGGAACGTTCA
>NW_025160383.1:0-1534 GCF_004010195.1 Chiloscyllium plagiosum
CCAGCTTCTTACCTCCACGCAGAACATGTGTCTGTCTTCTTGGAGATGGAAGATGTGTCCTTGAGACTTGACACAAAACATTTGGCTTAACTCCTCACTGCCAGCAAACCACGTTAGATTATCATGTGTTGAATAACAATGGAACCACGATTAGCATAATGGATTCAGCTATCAGTGCAGTCCCTGCTCCATTGGTTTGAACTGTTGGAACATCAATGACATCCTTAAGTTCCTGCACCAGATTTTGAGTGTCTGACTACGCTCTTCCTGGTCCCCTTGGAACCGGTTGAGATGCCTGTTTGCGCTCCGCCTGTTCTTGATTCATAGTTCGATGCACTGACAACGTTCCTTCTCTTCCTGAGTAACAGTCAAGGGGTTTGAAAGGGCAGTTACTGTTCCTGTTCAGTAGTTTCGTTGGGTTAAATATTTTTTGCATATTCGCGTGCAACCAACCTGAAATGCTGAATGAGCTCCAATTTTAACTGTGGAAATGTGCAGGGTCTGGCAGTGCTGTTACGTGAATGTTACCAATATTTTAACAGCATAAGCCTGAATGCGTCCAGGTTTTGCTGCTTATGGACAGATTGCTTCAGGAACTGAGGGGGTCAGATTGTTCTGAACATTGCGTGATCTACAGTGACCATCTCCACTTCTAATCTTATGATGGGGTAAAAACATTGATGAAGCAGCCAAAGATGATTCTGCTGAGATAGCTACGCTAATGATCCCCAGAAGAGATGTCCTGGGATTGAAAAGGTTGATGTCCACCAACCACGAACATCATCCTTTGGGCGCTGGATGACCACAAACAGTGGAGAGATTGCACCTGATTCCGAGTAAATTTAATTTTGTCAGCGTTCCTTCATACCATCCTGAGTCAATTTTTGCCTTGATATCACGGTTTGTCACTCTTCCTTGAGATCCTGTATTCACCTCCGTTGAATATATCATTAGGTTATGGTGTATGTTTGGTAGCGTTTTCTTCCCACAGAGGGTAGTGATTGTCAGGAATGATCTGGTCGAGAGAGCTCGGAGAGTTCTACCACGAAAAGTATTTAAAGAGGAGATCTATGGATTTGTTTTGCCCTGTTATGGAATTGCAGGGTGTGAAGAATTGAGAATTAAAGCGAAGTTGATCTCAACCGTAGATCATCCATGGTCTTATACGATTGCACGGCATGCTTTACCGTCCGAATTACCTTATTCAGTTCCTCATCTTCTCATATTGTGTAATTAGAAAGTTAATGGCTGCAATATTCGTGAAAGTTCTATTACTGAATGTTGCAGTCCGAGAGTGCAAAACATATTGTGAATCATCTCTGGGTGATGTTTGGGGGCTGTGTTCACAGTGAATCTGTATCTATAACATGATCAACGAATGAAGGACCAGTTGCAGAGAGGAGACACACTCTGCAAAGAGACGAGAAGCATCTTTTGAACAGAGCCTGGATTTAAAACCACATTTTCCAACCCTCAAAAGGCCGTGCATTGCAGTCTTGCAGGACTGAATGATATCCTGTGTTACTGCATACCA
>NW_025160384.1:0-1534 GCF_004010195.1 Chiloscyllium plagiosum
ATGATAGTGAGGAAAGCTTTTGGCACACTGGCAGTCATGAGCCAGACCTGACAGAAAGTGAGTCCTGCAGATGATGGAGAGTCGGTGTCGAAAGTTGATGTTGGAAAAGCAAAGCAAGTCAGGCAGCATCGAAGGAAAAGGAAAGTCGACGTTTCGGTGCATAAGTCCTTCATCAGGAATTCCTGATGAAGAACTTGTACCAGAAACATCAATTCTCCCGCTTCTCGGATGCTGCTTGACTTGCTATGATTTTCCAGGGCCATACGTTTCGAGTCATGAGTTAGGACATTGAGTATAGACATTGGCAAGTTGTGTTGTAGTTGTACAGAACGTTGGTAAGTCCGCGCTTGGACCATTGCGTTCAGTCTGGTTCTCCTTGCTATAGGAAAGATCATATTAAACTGGAAAACTGTGCAGACAAAAAGGCTGTAGCTTGGACTCAATAGTGTGGCTTATAGGGAGAGGCTGGACAAGGCTGATCTTTTATTTTTAGAACATGGGAGAGTGAGGGCAGACCTTTTCGAGTTACATAAGATCAAGATACACACGGACAGGATCAATGCACTCAGTATATTTTTATTCACCGAGGATTGAGGAATCGAGGATGATAGTGCATCAGTTTAAGCTGAGAGGGGAAGGCACAAAAGAGAATTTGAGGGGTAGTTTTTTTTTTAAAACAGAGGGTGGTTCACACAGGAAATGACTGCCAAAGCAAGAGTTTCTGGTACGGACATTGATACCATTTAAAAAGCTTTTGGGCAAGTACATAGAGTAGAAAGGATTAGAAGGAAATGGACCAATTATAGGGAAATGGGGCTAGCGTGAACTGCATTTTGATTCGGTAGGGACCATTGTGGTCCAAAGAGCCTGCCTCCATACTTAGGACTCGATGATTACAAGAGTGTATGATGTGGAGAAGTTCACTACTAATCAGAATAACGTCTCATCTACACTGAGAGATGACATACAAGAAGTTTCAACCAATGAGGAAATACGAGTAGATCTCAGTAACAGGATGGATGCAATCACACTGATTGGATTCTTCCAACAGTCATCGGGACATTAATGAACAACTATATCATGAAATTATGGAAAGTGGCAATAAAAAGTGTGTTGTCATAGTGGGTGACTTTAACTTCCTCTATATTCACGAGGACTCCATAAGAGTAAAAGGCTAAGGTGGGGAGGAATTTGTTAGTGCATGCAAAATGGTTTCTTGAAACATGATGCAGATATACCAACGAAAGGAGGAACCATACTGGACCTTATATTTGCTAATGAGCCTGGCCAAGTGACTGGTCATTCACTGGGAGAGCAATTTTGAAACATTGATCACAACGTCTTAATTTTAAAGATAGCTATGAAGAAGGTTAGTTCAGGACCTTGCTGCAAGATGCAAAATTGAGTGTTTGCAAATTATGCCAGTAGTAGACAGGTGCTGGTGAGTGTTACCTTGGAGAAGCTGTTATGAGGCAAGTTCACATTTGACTTGTGAAAGTTTTTTAAAGACCTGCTGATCAGAGATCAAGACCAG
>NW_025160385.1:0-1534 GCF_004010195.1 Chiloscyllium plagiosum
TGTGCTGTTCCAGCAATAAAGTTTCAACTTTTCAAGATAACACACAAAGTTAAACTTCTGGAAATCAGTTCCTTTAACAGTTTCAGTCTTTGAGAATGTCAGCTTAGTCTTGTTTGGAAATTACCAACAATAAAATGTCAAGGAAATAGATAAGTACTTGCCTCAGCAATAACTACAGTTTCTTCTCCGGAGGCAAATGCCGAAAGTTATAAGTGTGACCTCATCCAGATATGCAAATTACATCTTCATGCATGATTGTGTCACAACTGGATTAGTTTCCTTATCATGTCAGATCATTCTCTCTGGTCTGGAGGATTGTTAATGAAAAAATGTAGGACTCAGAGGACCGGAACCAGTAAGGCTTATAAATAAGCTCCAATTCATCTGGTATATTTTAAAATGGTGTCCCAGTATACACTGCACATTTATTCCCAACTATCTCCAGTATTCCTTTTGCTGCTTGTTCCCTCTGGAAAGCAGATTCCTCAAGGACTTGGGATGTTCTGTGACTCAGAGAGCATTCAAGAAGAAACGTGCAGCTTCGAAAAGACAAAGTTGGAGACAAATGAAAACCACACTTTGAGGCATCTCATTAGAATTCCAAGGGTCAAACGCTCAGTTATTACTACTAAGTCAGTGATCACTTAGAAATCAGTAAATAATCAGTTAATCACAAGCCTGAGAATTGCCAACTAAAAATAGCCAAAACAGGAAAGTTCAGCCTCAGCAAAGTAGGTGAAATGGAATTCTAGTCTCTCAAACAAGGTCCAGGTTGATGTTATTCGTTTTTCAATGATCTTTCAATCAGTGCCCAGGGAAATTTCAGAACCTTCTTAAACTCTTCCCTGAAATTCCTCTGGGTAGCTGCATAAATACACGTGTTTGTGCAGGAATTCAAATATTTTATCACTGCTCTAGACTCAGTGGCGATATACACAGGAGATGTACGGTCTCCTCAATAATAATTTGTGTTTGTTAGTCTTGTCATTACAAAGCCACAACAATATAAAACTGCCTGATATCGTGAAGAGTAAAACGATGGATATCTTTCGGTTCTCCATCTCTGAATCTCTCTCATTCTCATGTGTGTGACCCCGGAGAGCTCTGCAGGCTCTTGTGGCCACGACAACACATCTCACTGTCAAAGAATTTAACAAAATGATGAAGGTAAATGGGAGCCAAACACGGCAGATGCTGTTAAACCAGATGAAAGCCACACCAAACGTTGAGGAAAGAAAGGCAAAATTTCCCTGATAGACTCATCGCATTTTGTTAATTACATGCTCATGGTCATACGCAAATATGAATAGTAATATTCTTTATAAAGATCAGGATAGAGAACGTTGTAATAATGATGGAAGTTGTTCTCTTAGTGCAGTGTTTTGCTTTGAACCTCTGGTGATAGATAATTATAAAACGGTCAAATGTGAAAGAGACAGTGAACCAAATCATCAAATCAAGGCTGACAAGTCATGTACAAAATGAAAGTACACACAGGAGTCTGAGACAGGAATAAATGTGGAAACTGATAACT
>NW_025160386.1:0-1535 GCF_004010195.1 Chiloscyllium plagiosum
AAACTATTTGTAGGTCAGGCACTAGCACATCTTGAAATTCTGCAGTCACACTCCATTTAATTAATTCTTCCTGCCAAAGGGAATAAGTACACATTTCACCACATTTTACTCCATCTGCCAGGTTTTTGCCTATTCACTCTACCTATCCATATCAGTCTGCAAATTCCTTATGGCCTCTTCGTAACATACATTCCTGTGTATCTTTTTGTCATCTGAAAATTTAGCTACCATGGATTTGCATCCCTCAATGGAAGTCATGGTATAAATGGTAAAAGTTGAGGTTCCAGCACAGACCCTAGTGAGAACCCACTTTTCATAATTGTCAATCAAAAAAAAGATCCATTTACACAAACTTACTGTTTACTGCCAGCAGTCAATTTTCAATCCATGCTAGTATGTTACCTTTATACCTTGAGGTCATATTTTACACAATAACATTTTATGTGGCATCTTGTTAAATGCCTTCTAGAAATCCCAGTGTGATTTCTTTTTCCAACAGGCTCCCCCAATATCTACCATGCAAGTTGCTTCTCACCAGCTCAGGTGTGAGTGAATGAATATGCAGCAATGGCTACCATAACCAAACAGCCGATCAACGAGGCTCACATGACCAATGATCATTTACGCAAAGTGCAATCAGTTTACATTCTTGTACATTTTCTGTTAATCTCTCTGTTGTGTATCTGCTGTGTATCTGCTGTGTATCTGTTGTGTATCTGCTGTGTATCTGCTGTGTATCTGTTGTGTATTTGCTGTGTATCTGCTGTGTATCTGCTGTGTATCTGCTGTCTATCTGCTGTCTATCTGCTGTCTATCTGCTGTCTATCAGTTGTCTATCAGTTGTCTATCTGTTGCATATCTGTTGCATATCTGTAGACTATCGGAAGACTATCGGTAGTCTATCTGTAGTCTATTTGTTGTCTATCTGTTGTCTATCTGTAGTCTATCTGTTGCATATCTGTTCCATATCTGTAGTCTATCTGTTGCATATCTGTAGCATATCTGTAGCATATCTGTAGCGTATCTGTTGTCTATCTGTTGTCTATCTGTTGTCTATCTGTTGTCTATCTGTTGTCTATCTGTAGTCTATCTGTTGTCTATCTGTTCTCTATCTGTTGTCTATCTGTTGCATATCTGTAGTCTATCTGTAGCATGTCTGTAGTCTATCTGTATTCTATCTGTAGTCTATCTGTAGTCTATCTATTGTCTATCTGTAGCATATCTGTTGCATATCTGTAGTCTATCTGTTGCATATCTGTAGTCTATCGGTAGTCTATCTGTTGTCTATCTGTTGTCTATCTGTAGTCTACCTGTAGTCTACCTGTAGTCTATCTGTTGCATATCTGTTGCATATCTGTAGTCTATCTGTAGTCTATCTGTTGCATATATGTAGTCTATCTGTAGCATGTCTGTAGTCTATCTGTAGTCTATCTGTAGTCTATCTGTAGTCTATCTGTAGTCTATCTGTTGTCTACCTGTTGTCTATCTGTAGCATATCTGTTGCATATCTGTAGTCTATCTGTTACATATCTGTT
>NW_025160387.1:0-1535 GCF_004010195.1 Chiloscyllium plagiosum
CTGACCCTACGAAGAATAACTCAACTTAGACCTCTTCTCCTGACATTTTATTTTGTATTTACCCGTAACTCAAGCTCCTAACTTACACATCCCTGAACACGATGCGAAATTTAGCATGGCCAATTCATCGAACTCTTCTCATTTCCTGATACTGGTGCTCCAAGAATCTTGGTTCATGTTAGTTAAAGTTGCTACGTGAGCTTTGATCATGCAACCGCGTCATCGAACACGATCGATTAGTTTGAAGTTGCCAATGCTGAGATTGGAGCACGTGCACTCAGCCACAATGACTGCAGAATCACAGATTGAATGGGGTCAATGTGAAAGTAAGTGTTAGATTGCGCAGTGTCTGAGGCAACTTGGAGAGGAGATCGAGAGGAGGGTCAGTTCGTGCGGGAAAAAAACAAAAATATTCGACAATGGGTGGTTCCGAATCCCTATATATAAAACACGCTGAAATGTGAGAGAGCAGGTTCTGAAGGAGGAAAATCATCACCTTGGAGAATGTTTGCATGTGAAAACAACCGATTCCATGCTGTGTGGATTTAGTACATGTCACCCAGCGTAAAATGGGGAAAATATTACGCACCATGACTCGAATTCTAAACGTACTGATGCAGCCATAAAGCAAAGTATTGACCACTGAATACTAACGCGGCATCACGCAAACCAATGCACTTAAAAATACTTACAGTGGCAGAGGATAAGTCAGAAACAGCAACACAAACAGAAGAAGACCACTTGGCGAAGTCTGGAATGAGATGTAGGAACTCAGAATGGGCTGAAACTTTAACTTCGATATTTCGAGATGCTGTGCAGTTTCCATCATTGTGTATGTTGACGACTGAGATGAACTGTTTTCCACAGAATGTCATAGGGTGAGAGGATAGTGTGGGATATTGTTGAAATGCATGTTTCAATAGTCATGTAGTTTAACATCATTTACTTCACCAGTTACCTCACATGTGGAAGTAACCACTGCTGACAACGATCACATATTCTCACTTACCAGTCAGAGAAACTGAGTGGTACTGCCGCGAAATTCCTAAATTAATGAGAATATACGACTTTTTTATTCATCTCAAGTTTACCTCGAGCTATCGAGGAAAAGCACGAAAGTAGAGATAAATTTTATCAGATCAGCGGTAATCCCATTGAATGGCTGCGCAGACACAGGGTGAATCAAAGCTTCATGAGAAAAAGTGTGTTTTCTTTGCGAAATTGTCCGCTTCACAATGTGGGGTCCATTGGAGTGACGTGGTGAAGTCGATTATATTTACTAGTTATTCACCCTGTGAACGGTTACAATTGTTTCTCCTGTCCCTGATATCATCACAGAACTGCAGCAAGCGCACTTGAATCAATGGCTTAATGATTTGCTTGCTTGCAAATCTGGGGGTTGTTCATTCGACTCTTCACTGTCTCTAAAACGCTGCCGATTTTTATTACACTTACAAACTCATTGTCCCAAAGCCAAGATGTGATTTGAATTCCTTATCTGAAGGAAGAAGAATCTTTGAAATGCTGGGATGTCT
>NW_025160388.1:0-1535 GCF_004010195.1 Chiloscyllium plagiosum
ACTGTGACACTCTCTGACACTTTTAGACACACTGTTCCTATCTAACAATCTCATAGACACATAATGACATCCTCTGTTCCTATCTGACCCTCTCTGAGCGCATTGTGACCCTCTCTGAGACACACTGTGACACTCTCTGACTCTCTGAGACACACTGTGACACTCTCTGACACTCTCTGAGAGACACTGTGTCTCTCTGTGACAGACTGTGACACACTGTGACACTCTCTGAGACACACTGTGACTCTCTGTGACAGACTGTGACACACTGTGACACTCTCTGAGACACACTGTGACTCTCTGTGACAGACTGTGACACACTGTGACACTCTCTGACTCTCTGACTCACATATTGATTCTCTCTGACTCTCTCTGAGACAGAATGTGACATTCTTTGGCACTCTCTGAGGCACAACACGACACAGTGTGACATTTTCTGACAGGTTGTGACAAATTGTGACATTTTTTGACTTCCTCTGCCACTCTCTTAGACACACTGTGACACTCTCTGACTCTCTCTGTCACTCTCTGAGACACACTGTGACACTTCCTGACTCTCTCTGTCACTCTCTGAGACACACTGTGACACTCTCTGATTCTCTCTGTCACTCGCTGAGGCACACTGTGACACGCTCTGACAGACTGTGACACACTGAGACACTCTCAAAGACAGACTGTGACACTTTTTGAGTCTGTCTGACTCACTAGGAAATCTACTGTAGCCTTCTGTGACAGACTGTGACACACTGTGACACTCTCTGAGACAAACTGTGACACTCTCTGACTCTCTCTGAAACACACTGTGACACTCTCTGACACTCTCTCAAACATACTGTGACACGCTGTGTTCGACTGTGACACACTGCGACACATTCTGACACTCGCTGAGACACACTGGGACACTCTGACTCTCTCTGACACTTTGAGACTGTGACACTCTGTTATTCTATCTGAGACAGACTGTTACACTCTCTGACAGACTGTGACACTCTCTTATTCTATCTGAGACAGACTGTTACACTCTCTGACTTACTGTGACACACTGTGACACTCTCTGAAACACACTGTGACACTCTGTGACACTCTCTGAGACACACTGTGACTCTCTTTGACAGGCTGTGACACACTGTGAGAATCTCTGACACACTCTGTGACACACTGTGACACTCTGTGACAGACTGTGACACACTGTGACACTCTCTGCCTCTCTGAGACACACTGAGACACACTGTGACAGACTGTGACACACTGTGACACTCTCTGACTCACATATTGATTCTCTCTGACTCTCTCTGAGACAGAATGTGACATTCTCTGGCACTCTCTGAGGCACAACACGACACAGTGTGACACTTTCTGACAGGTTGTGACAAACTGTGACATTCTTTGACTTCCTCTGCCACTCTCTCAGACACACTGTGACACTCTCTGCCTCTCTCTGTCACTCTCTGAGACACACTGTGACACTTTCTGACTCTCTCTGTCACTCTCTACGACACACTGTGACACTCTCTGATTCTCTCTGTCACTCTCTG
>NW_025160389.1:0-1535 GCF_004010195.1 Chiloscyllium plagiosum
TCTGTCTGTGGGATGTCAGCCCGGTCTCTTTGGACAGTATGCCAGCCCGGTCTCTCTCAGGTATATCAGCATGATCTCTCTGCGGTATGTCAGCCCGGTCCCTCTGCGGTATGTCAGCCCTGTCCCTCTGCGGGTTGTCAGCCCCATCTCTCTGCGGTATGTCAGCCCAGTCTCTCTGCGGGATGTCAGCCTCAGCCCGGTCTCTCTGCAGTATGTCATCCCGACCTCTCAGCCGTATGTCAGCCCGGTCTCTCTGCGGTATGTCAGCCCGGTCTCTCTGCGGGATGTCAGCCCGGTCTCTCTGCGGGATGTCAGCCTGGTCTCTCTGCAATATGTCAGCCCAGTCTCTCTGCGGGATGTCAGCCTGGTCTCTCTGCAATATGTCAGCCCTGTCTCTCTGGGCAGTATGACAGCCCGGTCTCACTGCGGTATGTCAGTCCGGTCTCTGCGGTATGTCAGTCCGGTCCCTCTGCGGGATGTCAGCCCGGTCTCTCTGCGGTATGTCAGCCCGGTCTCTCTGCAGTATGTCAGCCCGGTCTCTGCGGTATATCAGCCCGGTCTCTCCGCGGTATATCAGCCCGGTCTCTCTGCGGTATGTCTGCCCAGTCTCTCTGCGATATGTCAGCCCGGTCTCTCTGCGATATGTCAGCCTGGTCTCTCTGCAGTATGTCATCCCGACCTCTCAGCCGTATGTCAGCCCGGTCTCTCTGCAGTATGGCAGCCTGGTCTCTGCAGTATGGCAGCCTGGTCTCTCTGCGGTATGTCAGCCCCGTCTCTCTGCGGTATGTCAGCCCAGTCTCTGGGCGGTATGTCAGCCCGGTCTCTCTGCAGTATATTAGCCCAGTCTCTCTGCGGTATGTCAGCCCAGTCTCTGGGCGGTATGTCAGCCTGGTCTCTCTGCGGTATGTCAGCCTGGTCTCTCTGTGGTATGTCAGCCCGGTCTCTCTGCTGTATGTCAGCCCGGTCTCTCTGCGGTATGTCAGCCCAGTCTCTGGGCGGTATGTCAGCCCGGTCTCTCTGCGGTATGTCAGCCCGGTCTCTCTGCTGTATGTCAGCCCGGTCTCTCTGCTGTATGTCAGCCCGGTCTCTCTGCGGTATGGCAGCCGAGTCTCTCTGCGGTATATCAGCCTGGTCTCTCTGCGGTATGGCAGCCGAGTCTCTCTGCGGTATATCAGCCTGGTCTTACTGCGGTATGTCTGCCCAGTCTCTCTGCGATATGTCAGCCCGATCGCTCTGCAGTATATCAGCTCAGTCTCTCAGCTGTATGTCAGCCCAGTCTCTCTGCGGTATGTCAGCCCATTTTGCAATGGATTTAATGTAAACTATTACCTATTTGTTTATTTTTCTACTATTCTATGAAGTAATGCTTAAATTTTTAACTCTCGTTTCTCTTACAACCTTGTACCTGAATGCTCTGTTTGGCTAGGTTCCTCGGTACCTGAGATGGTGCCATGTTTGGTGACATCATACACTTTTCACTGTAATCCTGTACCTGAGTACACATGGGCAGCACGGTGGCACAGTGGTTAGCACTG
>NW_025160390.1:0-1535 GCF_004010195.1 Chiloscyllium plagiosum
CATGACTGAGCCACCGTGCTGTCCCCATGACTGAGCCACCGTGCTGTCCCCTTGACTGAGCCACCATGCTGCCCCATGACTGAGCCACCGTGCTGTCCCTATGACTGAGCCACCGTACTGTCCCTATCGCTGAGCCACCGCGCTGTCCCTATCACTGAGCCACAGTGCTGCCCTATGACTGAGCCACCGCGCTGCCCTATCACTGAGCCACCGCGCTGCCCCTATGACTGAGCCACCACGCTGCCCTATGGCTGAGCCACCGTGCTGTCCCTGTCACTGAGCCACCGCGCTGCCCTATCGCTGAGCGACCATGCTGCCCTATGACTGAGCCACCGTGCTGCCCTGTCACTGAACCACTGTGCTGCCCTGTGACTGAGCCACCGTGCTGCCCTGTCACTGAACCACTGTGCTGCCCTGCCACTGAACCACTGTGCTGCCCTATCACTGAGCCACCGTGCTGCCCCATGACTGAGCCACCGTGCTGTCCCTATGACTGAGCCACCGTGCTGTCCCTATGACTGAGCCACCGCGCTGTCCCTATCACTGAGCCACCATGCTGCCCTATGACTGAGCCACCGTGCTGCCCTATGACTGAGTCACCGTGCTGTCCCTTTCACTGAGCCACCGTGCTGCCCTATGACTGAGCCACCGTGCGGTCCCTATGACTGAGCCACCGTGCGGTCCCTATGACTGAGCCACCGTGCTGTCCCTATGACTGAGCCACCGTGCTGCCCTATCACGGAGCCATCGTGCTGCCCTATCACTGAGCCACCGTGCTGTCCCTATCACTGAGCCACCGCGCTGCCCTCTCACTGAGCCACCGTGCTGTCCCTATCACTGAGCCACCGCTATGACTGAGCCACCGTGCTGTCCCTATGACTGAGACACCGCACTGTCCGTATCACTGAGCCACCACGCTGCCCTATGACTGAGCCACTGTGCTGTCCCTATGACTGAACCACTGTGCTGTCCCTATGACTGAGCCACCGTGCTGGCCCTTCGACTGAGCCACCATGCTGTCCCTTTCACTGAGCCACCGTGCTGTCCCTTTCACTGAGCAACCGTGCTGTCCCTATCGCTGAGCCACCATGCTGTCCCTTTCACTGAGCCACCGTGAGCCACCATGCTGTCCCTTTCACTGAGCCACCGTGGTGTTCCTATCGCTGAGCCACCGTGCTGTCCTTATGACTGAGCCACCGTGCTGTCCCTATCACTGAGCCACCATGCTGTCCCTATCACTGAGCCACCGTGCTGTCCCCATCGCTGAGCGGCCACGCTGCCCTATGACTGAGCCAACGCGCTGCCCTGTCACAGAGCCACCGTGCTATCCCAATCACTGAGCCACCGTGCTGTCCCCATGACTGAGCCACCGTGCTGCCCCATGACTGAGCCACCGTGCTGTCCCTATCACTGAGCCACCGTGCTGTCCCTATGACTGAGCCACCGTGCTGTCCCTCTGACTGAGCCACCGTGCTGTCCCTCTGACTGAGACACCGTGCTGTCCCTATCACTGAGCCACCGTGCTGTCTCTATGA
>NW_025160391.1:0-1535 GCF_004010195.1 Chiloscyllium plagiosum
CTTCTCTCGATCATCGGTAAAATGGTGGAAGGGTACATCAACAGCATGATCAGACAGCACTTGCTCAGCAACAGAGAAATGACAGCTCAGTTTGGGTTCTATAATGCCCGCTCAACTCCGGACATCATTCCAGCCTCGATTTAGACACACAAAGAGAACAGAACCCTCAAGGCAGTGTGAGAGTAACTGCTCTCAACTTCATGGCCACTTCGGAACTAATGTGGCATCAAAGTGTTTTAGCAACACTGGAGTAAATGGAGGATAACATAAAAACTTAGTCATTTTGGAAGGGAGAATCAAAGAACAGTATATTATTTAAATGGAGAAAGCTGCAGAAAGCTGTAATAAAGAGGGACTTGTGTTTCTCCGAAGTGATGCACAAAAAGCTAGGATTCTTAAGGGGTTTGACAGGATGAATGCTGTCAAAAAGAAAAAAGCTTGTCTTGGTGCTGCAGACAATTGATGAGGAGGCCCTACTGACAAGGGTATAACCTTTCTTGCAGTTAGACTGGATTGTAATAGCTGGAGGAGGTCGAAAAGAGAGAGTAAAGAAGCTAATGAAGGTTACAGATATGTAGAGGGTTTTAACATCTGGCAGAGATTACAGAGACAGGGAGGACTGGAGGTGCTTCCACAGATAGAGATGGATTTTGAAAGCAATGGGGAGCTGTTTAGGGGAAGAAGGTGATTATAGAATCGGAGGCGCTGTAGGGACTAGAGGCTGTTAACATTGGAGTAGGTTATATGGCTGAAAGCATTGTCACAGCTGGAGCAAGGAAAAGAGATGGGCAGAGTTGTAGGTGCTGGAGAATGTTGCAGGTATAATGAGCATTTTATTGGTTTGAGAATGTTATTGAGATCATGAGAATCGTCAGGGCTGGAGGGAGTTTCTTTTGTGGGATGTGGGCATTGCTGGATGGCCAGCATTTATTGCCCATCCCTAGTTGCCTTTGAGGTGGTGGGCGTGAGCTGCATTTTTGAACTGCTGCAGTCCACCTGCTGTAGATTGACCCACAGTGCTATTAGGGAGGGAATTCCAGGGAGAGAGGGAACTTTGACCCAGCAACAGTGAAGGTACGGCAATATATTTCCAAGTCAGGATAGTAAGTGGTCTGAAGGAGAACTTGAAGATGGCGGTGTTCCCATACGTCTGCAGCTGTTGTACTTCGAGATGGAAGTGGTCTGTGGTTTGGATGTCGCTCTCTGAGGATCTTTTGTGAATTTCTGCAGTGCATCTTGTAGATAGTGTACATTGCTGTTGCTTAGGTAAAGTGGTGGAGGGAGTGGATGCCTTTGGATGCGGTGTCAATCTGGCAGGCTGATTTGTCCTGGATGCTGTCAAGCTTCTTCAGTGTTGTTGGGGCTATACTCATCCAGACAAGTGGGGACTATTCTATCACACTCCTGACTTGTGCATTGTAGATGGTGGACAGGCTTTCAGGAGTCAAGAGGTGAGTTACTCACCACAGTATTCCAAGCCTGTGACCTGCTCCTATAGACAATGTATTTACGTGGTAAGTCCAGTTGAGTTTCTA
>NW_025160392.1:0-1535 GCF_004010195.1 Chiloscyllium plagiosum
GCAGCATGTAATGCACTGTAATTCTGATACAGGCGGCGTATAATGCTCTGTAACGCTGATACTGGCAGCATGAAATGCATTGTAACTCTAATACAGGTGGCGTGTAATGCACTGTAGCTCTGATACAGGCAGTATGTAATGCTCTGTGACTCTGATACAGGCGGCATGTCATGCTCTTTAACTCTGATACAGGCGGCGTGTAAAGCACTATAGCTCTGATACAGGCGGCGACTAATGCACAGTAACTCTGATACAGGTGGCGTGTAATGCTCTGTAACTCTGATTCAGGTGGCATGTAATGTCGTGTACCTCTGATACAGGCAGTGTGTAATGCACTGTAACTCTGATATAGGCAGCGTGTAATGCTATGTAACTCTGATACAGGCAGCATGTAATGCACTGTAATTCTGATAAAGGTGGCATGTAATGCTCTGTAACTCTGATAAAGGTGGCTTGTAATGCATTGTAACTCTGAAATGGATGACGGTGTAATGCACTGTAACTCTGGTACATGTGGCGTGTAATGCTCAGTATAGGTGGTGTTTAATGCACTGTAACTCTGATACAGGCAGCATGTAATGCACTGTAACTCTGATACAGGCAGCGTGTAATGCACTGGAACTCTGATAGGGGCAGCGGGTAATGCACTGTAACTCTGATACAGGTAGTGTGTAATACTCTGTAACTCTAATACCGGCAGAGTGTCATGCTGGGTAACTCTGATACAGATGGTGTAATGCTCTGTAACTCTGATACAGGCAGCATGTAATGCACTGCAACTCTGATACAGGCAGCGTGTAATGCTCTGTAACTCTGATACAGGCAGCGTGTAATGCACTGCAACTCTGATACAGGCAGCGTGTAATGCACTGGAACTCTGATAGGGGCAGCGTGTAATGCACTGCAACTCTGATACAGGCAGCATGTAATGCACTGTAATTCTGATACAGGCAGCGTGTAATACACTGCAACTCTGATACAGGCAGCGTGTAATACACTGCAACTCTGATACAGGCAGCGTGTAATACACTCGTGTGATACACTTTAACTCTGACACAGGCAGCATGTAATTCTCTGTAACTCTGATACAGGCGGTGCGTAATGCACTGTAACTCTGATACGGGCGGTGTGTAATCACTGTAATTCTGATACAGGTGGCGTGTAATGCACTGTAACTCTGATACAGGTGGCCTATAATGCTCTGTAACTCTGATCCAGGTAGCATGTAATGCTCTGTACCTCTGATACAGGCAGTGTGTAACGCACTGTAACTCTGATATAGGCAGCGTGTAATGCTCTGTAACTCTGATACAGGTGGCATGTAATGCATTGTAACTCTGATACACGTGGTGTGTAATGCTCTATAACTCTGATTCAGGCAGCATGTAATGCACTGTAACTCTGATACAGGCAGCGTTTTTGCACTGTAACTCTGATATAGGCAGCGTGTAATGCTCTGTAACTCTGATACAGGTGGCATGTAATGCATTGTAACTCTGATGCAGGTGGTGTGTAATGCTCTATAACTCTGATAC
>NW_025160393.1:0-1535 GCF_004010195.1 Chiloscyllium plagiosum
CTCTTCGTTAACTCGTTACACTGAAGTCTTTGATCTGAAGTAACAGTTCAGCTCTCAGCGTTTCTGGGAAGTGACATCATGAAAGTTGCATCTATCCCAGATTCCCTAAAATACTCTATTGAAAATAATCGATGCACCCTGATCTGCTGCAGGATTCACTTCTCCTTTTTCATGGTGAAATAGAGACATAACCAGACCCAGAGGGACACAGAAACACAGAAGAAGTGAAATGTAGTTACACAACTGCACACTGATACATTAATGCACCCACATCTTCATATACATGAAAACAGACATTCTGAAAGATATGGGATCACAACTATGTACAGACAGAACGTGCACACATCCACACACATAGAAGTACAGTTTTACTGAGACAGAGGACAGAGAACACACACAGATGCACACACAAATAAGAAGTCATGCTACGATATCTGAACACCTCTAAACATAGACACAGAACCACACTCGCATCTGCATGTATAGAAATGAAGTCATAGTGAGATATTACACACCAAACTGCAAGAAAGTCCAGAAATCTTCTTATACAACACACGAAAACATTCAACCACAGCTACAGAACCACAAACACAATTCGATACAGCCATAGAGCGAAACAAATAAACAAACACAGAGACACACTCAGACAGAGGCACAGAGAGATTCTCCTGGGGACATAGAAAGATCTGCACACACGGACAGTCAGCCGAACACCGACTCACCAACACACGTAACTAATCAAACAGGCAGAGATACTCCCCACACTCCCATAATAATACACCAACACTCAGAGATTCGCACATACATATACATAGGGTCACAGAACCGTCATGACACGCTGACAATAACACACATACAGAAGTACAACCACAGTCATAGGAATGTAACCCCACACACAGACTAAACGTAGGCTTAAACACAACACACGCTCTTGTGGAAAACCCAAATTGCTACAAAGTCACACAGGCACTGTAAAATACACAAACACACAAAAAATTGTTTTCTTTGAAACGTTCTGATAGAGACTGAATAACATACACAAATGCATAAACATAGTGATATATAGTCACCAAAGTACTTCCCAACACACACAGATGGAATCCCATGCAAAATGCAAAAATGCACTCATAATGTGTCACATTTAGGGACATATCAAAAGACAAACACTGGGGGGCACACACACACATCGTATGACATCCTCACAAAGGCAATGAAGCACGCCCACACTTGATCAAGTCACAGTTGCTCCCACATCCATCTCGAATCTTTCTCTTTATCTCCCCATCCAGGTACCTTTTAAATGATGCGATTGCACCAGCCTTCATCACTACCGCTGTCAATTCATTCCATACATGTACCACCCTCTGCATGAAAACGTTAACTCTCAGGTCTCTTTTATGTGTGAACCCTCTCATCCCAAAACCAAGCCCTCAACTTCCGGAGTCCCCACCTCAGGGAACAGACCTCATCTATTTACCCCTGCACATTCCCCTTATGATTTTCTCCTCCTCGATAAGATCACCCCTCAGTCTCCG
>NW_025160394.1:0-1535 GCF_004010195.1 Chiloscyllium plagiosum
CGGAGTGGAGAGTGGAGTGGATAGGTGGGAAGGAAGATTGACAGGTAGGACAAGTCGTGAGGACAGTGCTGAGCTGGAAGGTTGGAACTGGAGTAAGGTGGGGAAGGGGAAATGAGGAAATTGGGTTGAAGGGTCCCGAGGTGGAAGATGAGGCGTTCTTCCTCCAGGTGTCGGGTGGTGAGGGAGCGGCGGTGAAGGAGGCAAAGGACCTCCATGTGGCAGAGTGGGAGGGGGAGTTGAAATGTTCAGCTCTGGGCCGGTGGGATGGATTGGAGCAGGTGTCCCGGAGATGTTCTCTGAAGCCCTCTGCGAGAATTACAAAACCTGTGCCCACACCACCTCCCTCACCTCCATCCAAGGCCCCAAAGGAGTCTTCCACATCCATCCAAGTTTCACCAGCACATCCACCAATGTAATTTATTGGATCCATTTCTCCTGATGTGGTCTCCTCTACATTGGGGAGACTGGACATGTTCTTGTTGTCCCAGTGAGCCCTGGGTTAGGGAGGATTCCTGCTCCTGATCACTGTCCAATGAGCTCTTAGAGTCAGAACAGAAACAGGCCTTTCGATCTAACCCATCCATGCTGACCAGATATCCCATCCCAATCTAGTCCCACCTGCCAGCAATTGGTCAACATCCCACCAAACCCTTCCTATTCATATACCCATCCAACTGCCTCTTAAATATTGCAATTATACCAGCCTCCACCACTTCCTCTGGCAGCTCATTCCATACACGTACCACCCTCTGTGTGGAAAAAGTTGCCCCTCTCAACCTAAACTTATGCCCTCTAGTTCTGGACTCCCCGACCCCAGGGAAAAGACTTTGACTGTCTACCCTATCCATGCCCCTCATGATTTTATAAACCTCTATAAGGTCACCCCTCAGCCTCCGATGCTCCAGGGAAAACAGCCCCAGCCTGTTCAGCCTCTCCTTATAGCTCAAACCCTCCAACCCTGGCAACATCCTTGTAAATCTTTTCTGAACACTTTCAATGGAGGACAGGAAAAATTTCTGGCTGTAAGAGCTGCTCCTTTTTTTAAAATTATTTTAGGTGTTGGAGGTGATTTCCTCGAATTCCAGGATCAGCAATTCCTGTTTTATATGCTGTTGCATTGTTTTGGAATTTTGGGGAAAAAAAGTCAAAACAGCAGCAGTTTTAAAAGGGAGAAGAGCAGACAAAGGTGAGGACAGTGCAGGAGAGAGAGAGAGAACCTGCACAGTTACTGCCTTTGCTGTTTGAATTTGTGTATTGCTGGACATCGGAGTACATCTGGGAAAATTAACAAACAGTGAAATTCACAACTAATCTTGGAGGAACTGTTGGGTAAAGTTCACAGCACAGAATCCGATAAGTTAATTGTAGTTTTAAGCCTGTCCAAGAGAAAGGCTGCAGTAGTGAGTACAGTGGGTTCTTTCTTGATTATTGTTTTTGGAGATAAGTCACTTGATTAAACTTAAAATATAAGCTATAGGTATTAATTTAACCTGGGGCAGTGTTTGTAGAGGAATAAGACGGTGTTATTTTCTAGA